>NC_091131.1:29001740-29301740 GCF_040183065.1 Periplaneta americana
CAGCAATTGTTATTGGTGTTGAGGTTTTGAATGATATGCTAACTTTAACAGGATAGAAGATATTCAATTACACAGAGTAAATTCTGAAGATGAAAGGAACAGAATTTTCTTTTGTTATTTTGCATTATTTATTTTTGATTCTAGAAGTAATTACATCGCAGTAAATTCAGTAGCACTTGCCAACGCATGGAAAAACCCATTCTCCGCAGCAGTGTGGGGGAAAAGATGTAAATAGACACTCTTTGCTGCACTCGTCCCTCTGGAAAACACTTCACTTCAACGTAAGGTTACCAGAATTTTTACTTGAAATCCGGGGACATCTGTCGCTCCACAGGACGATCACTATATTACTGTATTGTTGTTGCTTTGTTGTTTCTGCTGCTATTGTTTTATTATTATTATTATTATTATTATTATTATTATTATTATTATTATTATTAGTATTACTACAAGACTGAAACACAAAAGTTTAACGGTTATGATGATATAAAATCACACATATTTTATAGTGATATAACCTCGTCTGTCCTTCGGTATCATATGTGATAGCTTAGAAATTTATTCACGTCATCCATTATGCGCTTATATAGGTCCGCAGCCTGAGGTATCTTATTCTGTACCATCTGCGCTTTTGGTTATCATTCGAGTTTCTTCTGTTTTCTTGTCACTAGATGCTTCCAGTTGATTGAATTTAGCATTCCGTCTGATCAGCAGCATGGCTGTGAAAAGCAAATATAATTGCCGATTTGTTATATGTTAAATTAAATAATATTAACTGTTGATACATTCTCACACATTACCTATTCACGTAATAATAATAGAAATATGTTTGTGTTCTCATACAGGCGTATACAACACTACTGGTATCACTGCCGATACATTTGGTCACTAGCATGATTTTTCATAAATCACATTACTATAGTTTTCTATAATAAGTAGAGTAAATACTATTGTATAATAATGCTCGCATCATTTTCACACAATCAAAATATTCTTTACAATATAATACGCTTCACTAAAAAGTGACACTGATATGAAGAAATAAAGTAGGGGTAGTTACGAGCAAATGGTGAGAAATGACAACAACCTAGCTGTACTAAAGTAGTTTGACAATACGTCCATTTTTATGGCATCGAATGAATTCGATGTGAAACTAGTAGAAGACTGTAAGTGCTGGTCAAAAAAAGGATACTTTGCCCTGTATTGCATAATACTCCAATAGATGGACAGGTTAGTAAAAAATTGTGGACAGAAACAATTCATATGTCAATGTCTGTAATAGGGAGTGTGTGGAACTGCCAATCAGATTTGATCACTGTATCCGTGTATTGTATAATACTCCAATAGATGGACAGTTCAGTAAAAAATTGCGGACAGAAACAATTCGTATACTAAGTCAATGGCAAAAGTAGGGAGTGTGTGGAACTACCAATCAGATTTGATCACTGTACCCGTGTATTGTATAATACTCCAATAGATGGACAGTTCAGTAAAAAATTGCGGACAGAAACAATTCGTATACTAAGTCAATGGCAAAAGTAGGGAGTGTGTGGAACTACCAATCAGATTTGATCACTGTACCCGTGTATTGTATAATACTCCAATAGATGGACAGTTCAGTAAAAAATTGCGGACAGAAACAATTCGTATACTAAGTCAATGGCAAAAGTAGGGAGTGTGTGGAACTACCAATCAGATTTGATCACTGTACCCGTGTATTGTATAATACTCCAATAGATGGACAGTTCAGTAAAAAATTGCGGACAGAAACAATTCGTATACTAAGTCAATGGCAAAAGTAGGGAGTGTGTGGAACTACCAATCAGATTTGATCACTGTATCCGTGTATTGTATAATACTCCAATAGATGGACAGTTCAGTAAAAAATTGCGGACAGAAACAATTCGTATACTAAGTCAATGGCAAAAGTAGGGAGTGTGTGGAACTACCAATCAGATTTGATCACTGTACCCGTGTATTGTATAATACTCCAATAGATGGACAGTTCAGTAAAAAATTGCGGACAGAAACAATTCGTATACTAAGTCAATGGCAAAAGTAGGGAGTGTGTGGAACTACCAATCAGATTTGATCACTGTACCCGTGTATTGTATAATACTCCAATAGATGGACAGTTCAGTAAAAAATTGTGGGCAGAAACAATTCGTATACTAAGTCAATGGCAAAAGTAGGGAGTGTGTGGAACTACCAATCAGATTTGATCACTGTACCCGTGTATTGTATAATACTCCAATAGATGGACAGTTCAGTAAAAAATTGCGGACAGAAACAATTCGTATACTAAGTCAATGGCAAAAGTAGGGAGTGTGTGGAACTACCAATCAGATTTGATCACTGTACCCGTGTATTGTATAATACTCCAATAGATGGACAGTTCAGTAAAAAATTGCGGACAGAAACAATTCGTATACTAAGTCAATGGCAAAAGTAGGGAGTGTGTGGAACTACCAATCAGATTTGATCACTGTACCCGTGTATTGTATAATACTCCAATAGATGGACAGTTCAGTAAAAAATTGCGGACAGAAACAATTCGTATACTAAATCAATGGCAAAAGTAGGGAGTGTGTGGAACTACCAATCAGATTTGATCACTGTACCCGTGTATTGTATAATACTCCAATAGATGGACAGTTCAGTAAAAAATTGCGGACAGAAACAATTCGTATACTAAATCAATGGCAAAAGTAGGGAGTGTGTGGAACTACCAATCAGATTTGATCACTGTACCCGTGTATTGTATAATACTCCAATAGATGGACAGTTCAGTAAAAAATTGTGGGCAGAAATAATTCGTATACTAAGTCAATGCCAAAAGTAGGGAGTATCTGGAACTACCAATCAGATTTGATACTGTACCCGTGTATTGTATAATACTCCAATAGATGGACAGTTTAGTAAAAAATTGTGGGCAGAAACAATTCATATAAGTCATTGCCTGGAATAGGGAGTATGTGAAACTGCCAATCAGATTTGTTCACTGTGCCCGCACCTGGAGCGAACTACGGTCGAGATGGAGTAGGTACCTTGAAACGGTTATAGGCTTTGCTTTAGGACGAGGTTCGTACTATATATATATATATTACGTAGTGTTGTTGCTGTTATTCTGTTGTTGATATTCTTCAAATGTTTTTTTACCGGTAGTGTAGTTCCTGGTACAGATGATCTTTACAGATCATCGTTTTTCAACGAAGGAAATATACAGGGACATCATTTTATTTTTACTTCAATTTTTATTGTACCTGCGTTTCTAAATGTACTTGTCTCCCACCCCTTTCACTAATGTCCTTGCTAACGTCAGCCACACAAACTTACGGCCGCTGTTGCTAGCAGTGAAGTAAACAGTACAGAGTGCAGTGTGTTTCAGAAATATGTTGCGTTTTCTATAGAAGATAGAGCTTATATTATTGAAGTTTATTTTCACACAAGTATGGTGTGTAGCATAACTGAATTTATCTGTGTGGACTGAGCACAAGTGAAGATTAGAGTTACCGAAAGTATGGTACCCTATAATATGGTACGGTACTTAACAACATTATTTAAACAAGAGTTTTGTTTTATTGTTTGTAGGTATGAAGGACGATGATGGAAACTGGAATTACAATGTAACCGAATGTGAACAACAGTTTTTCTTGTTTTTTTTTTTTCACAATTTTCTGATTATATCATTACGGAATATTTTCTTAGAAATGTCATTAATCTGGTAGATAAATTTAGAGCAACAGAGTGTACAGAAAGGAAGAAAAGTGTAAGATGGCCAACAAAGGTGACAGAAGATGTTGTAGAAGATGGTAGAGAAAGGATGCAGCGAGATCATAATAAGTCTGTCAAGAAGCTAGCTGTAGAAATTGGGGGTTCTTACGGAAGTGCTCACAAAATTCTCAGGAATAAATTAGGTTAGTAATATGCTGAATAAAGTAGACATTACATAATATATATAACCGCCTGAAGACTTGAGTTTGTGAAAAAAAATTGTTACTATTCTACTGTTTTTTGATAAAATACTGTAAAGTAATGACCAAACTGAAAATCGTAATACTAACTTATATTTCCCTGTAACATAAATGGATACACTACTTTTCTCTCCTCCTATAGCTAGTAAAATGATTTGTTTACATATTGCACTAGTAACACCAAAGTCCTGTAATGTAATGAAAGGGGGTGACAGTGTTTCCGAGTATAGCCAGGTTAATGTTAAAAATGTTGGTAAAAATAAAGTGATGTCTCTGTATTTTCTATATAATGTGTATATTTAACGAAAGTATTACATATTTCATGATTTCTAAGCGTAGTGTTGATGCTGGAATACAGATTCTTTCATTTCATTATTTGTAAGCAATTGTATGTAGGCTATTTTTATAAAGCAAATAAAACTGAATGAATAGCAATTCACGTCTCCATAGAATCCCAAGTTATCACATATGATACCTAGCATAAAACAAGAATTGCGGTCATGATTGTTTTTGATTGGTTATTGTTTATCTTTGTATTGCCAATAATATTTTAACATTATTTTACTTTAAATTTGTCTGGGACTGAAGAGGATAAAATCACACATTCTTCTGATAATGATAGATTTTTTCCGGGGACGGAAGCATGAATTCGGGGAGTGTCCCTGAGAAACGAGGACGTCTGGAAACCTTTCTTCAATGGGCTCTTCTTTGAGATATTTCAAACAAAATAGTTTAATACAATTTTGCTCGTTTCTGTTTCCTTTTCGAGAAAAAAAAAACATGGTTTCATTTGAAACATTCCATAGCGTGTTTTGGGAAATCCATTGATTATACTCTGTCAATTTAAGAGAGCAGAATATTATTATGGTAATAAATGATTGAAAGAATTTTAGTTAGGTCGTCTAAATGTACAGACATTTAATCCGAAGCTATATAACTTTTCGTTCTACAAACGTCCTTTCATTCATTTATTATCATAATACACTGATCTCTTAAACTTAATTAGCATATTGGGAATTAAATCAATGGCTTTTCCAAACCACGCTGTGAAATGTTTCACATAAAACAATTCTTATCTCGAAAATAAAGCAAATACGAGTAGGCTAAAACTGTATTAAACAGTTTAGATTCAAATATCTTTCATTTTTATGTTTTATGTTTATTATTATTATTATTATTATTATTATTATTATTATTATTATTATTATTATTATTTTGAAGCACAGTTACTGTCATTACGCATGGAAGAGAACGTCAGTTAAACGGCCGCCGTCGCTTCGTTGGGTTGCGCGTATACGGATCTTCCAACTTGCAATGACAGACAAACATAAATCAAGCTCAATTCCACGAACAACGCGCGTGATATTGTTCCTTACGACAGTAACTGTTTCTGGCTTGTTGGCATTAACTTGTTATTTAACATAACCCCATAAGAAGTAATCCAGCGGCGTTATATCACATGATCTCGGAAGCCTGTTAACATCACCACCATGCGAAATGTTGAAGCCTCTGAACTTCTCTCTCTAAAGGTCGACTGTTTCGTGAGCAGTATGACACGTGGCGGCATCTTGCTGAAACCAGCTGAAGACATCTACACCTTCCAATTGAGGCCAAAAATAACCTCTTATCATATCCCGGTATCTTTCTCCATTGATAATCAGAGCCTTTCCTCGTTCAACTTGGAAAAAATATGGACCAATGATTCCGCCGTACAAAAATCCACACCAAGACGATAATCTTTTGGGGATGAAGTGGTGAAGATTATTTGTTAACAACTCTAACCATGGGAAAAATATTATTTTTATAGCTTCATAAACACGGCAGCTGTTATAAGTTAAAAGTAGGAAGATTCTTTGCACAAGCAAGTAAATAAATAAACAAATAAATAAAGAAATAAGTAAATACATAAATAAATAAACAAATAAATAAATAAATAAATAAATAAATAATATCCATAAATGATTAAAGTGCGATTCTTTTTCCAAAATAACTATTTTTGTTTTAACTAGGACTTTTCCATGGAATGCTATCCTTATTGTGTTTGTGTTGGATATCTTGAAATTGTATATCTGACGTATTTTATGAAAGCTATATATAATAATTTATTTAACAGTTTATTTATTTAATCTCCCAGAGCTAAGGCCAGTAGGCCTTCTCTTCCGTCCAGCCAGACTCTAATTCTAATTGAATACAATTGGTTACATAGTTATTACATTAATATCTAGACCATAAAACAACATGAAAGTAAAATATAATGAAAGGTGAATAAGTAATGTTAGTGAGGTAATAATAATAATAATAATAATAATAATAATAATAATCATTATCATCATCTTAATTAGATACTTTAAATATTCAGCTTGTGATATATATATATATATATATATATATATATATATATATATATATATAACCATTAAACATTGAGAAACTTGAAACAGCTATTATTGTTAACAAGAATTGTTAGAAAAATGTTTCCTTAGTCTACTTTTAAATTGGTTTGATATCTGACAGTCCCTGACATTAATTAAGTTTCAAATTACATACATATTACGGCTTCCAGAATATTTTCCCATTAATCTTTTGGTAATGCAATACGTCACATCAAACGAGAGTGTAAAGAACAGAAACGATATGTTTCCACGATATTTCGAACTGGTTTTATACCAGGTAAGCTATAACCTCAACAATTTACACAAACAGCATACACTGCAATATTTACGAACAGAAAAAAACATAGCAGTGGGTTATGTTTGCAGTTATTTAACCTGGTTATGTACTCAAACGCTATTTGATGTTGAATCAGTGGGAAAGCACTGGGGTACGGGAGGAACACTTGTTTATTATTGAGTAGAGAGAGAATTTAAGTGGCCATTATCTGACTGAAGGCACTACAACGACTCTCGTAGAACGAGATAGACAACAAAACAATGGCAAATTACGCGATCAGAATAGCCACATTATAAAAATTGCACTGTTGTTTGTTACTATTACAAAAGTATACTGATGGTTACGTTGGGAGGGATAAAATCGACATAATATTACGCTGCCTTCTTTTGTTTGGTTTGTTCATATTGTTATTATTGAATTTGGACTTCCGAGAGTTGCCGTTAATAACGAGGTTCATGAGTTTTAGTGAGTTACAGTTAACTAGGAAATTATATATTTTCTTTTGTTTCTTTCCACGAAAATCACACTTACTCGATCAACAATTACGTCACTATTCTCAACGTTTCGCTACCTTTGCACGACCGTGTTTTTGTTGTCATTACCGCTATTGTTTACGTTTGTTGTCATTACCGCCATTGTTTATGTTTTTGTTGTCATTTATTGTTGACTCTTTATTGCCATTACCGCTATTGTTTATGTTTTTGTTTTCATTACCGCTATTTTTGACGTTTTTGTTGCCATTACCGCTTATTGTTTACGTTTTTGTTGCCATTACCGCTTATTGTTTATGTTTTTGTTGTCATTACCGCTCTTTTTAACGTTTTTGTTGCCATTACCGCTATTGTTTATGTTGTTGTTTTCATTACTGCTATTGTTGACGTTTTTGTTGCTATTACCGCTTTTGTTTATGTTCTTGTTGTCATTACCGCTGTTGTTTACGTTTTTGTTGTCATTACTACTATTTTTGACGTTTTTGGCATTGTAATTACCGATACTTTTTATTTTTTGTTGTTGTCCTTATCGCTATTGTTAATGTTTCTGTTGTCATTACCGCTATTTTTTTATTTATTGTTGTTGTCCTTATCGCTATTGTTAATGTTTCTGTTGTCATTACCGCTATTTTTTTATTTTTTGTTGTTGTCCTTATCGCTATTGTTAATGTTTCTGTTGTCATTACCGCTATTTTTTTATTTTTTGTTGTTGTCCTAATCGCTATTGTTAATGTATCTGTTGTCATTACCGCTATTTTTTTTTGTATTTTTTGTTGTTGTCCTTATCGCTATTGTTAATGTTTCTGTTGTCATTACCGCTATTTTTTATTTTTTGTTGTTGTCCTTATCGCTATTGTTAATGTTTCTATTGTAATTACCGCTATTTTTTATTTTTTCGTGTTGTCCTTATCGCTATTGTTAATGTTTCTGTTGTCATTACCGCTATTTTTTATTTTTTGTTGTTGTCCTTATCGCTATTGATAATGTTTCTGTTGTCATTACCGCTATTTTTTATTTTTTGTTGTTGTCCTTATCGCTATTGTTAATGTTTCTGTTGTCATTACCGCTATTTTTTATTTTTTGTTGTTGTCCTTATCGCTATTGTTAATGTTTCTGTTGTCATTACCGCTATTTTTTATTTTTTGTTGTTGTCCTTATCGCTATTGTTAATGTTTCTGTTGTCATTACCGCTATTTTTTATTTGTTTGTTGTTGTCCTTATCGCTATTGTTAATGTTTGTGTTGTAATTACCGCTATTTTTTATTTTTTGTTGTTGTCCTTATCGCTATTGTTAATGTTTCTATTGTAATTACCGCTATTTTTTATTTTTTCGTGTTGTCCTTATCGCTACTGTTAATGTTTCCGTTGTCATTACCGCTATTTTTTATTTTTTGTTGTTGTCCTTATCGCTATTGTTAATGTTTCTATTGTAATTACCGCTATTTTTTATTTTTTCATGTTGTCCTTATCGCTATTGTTAATGTTTCCGTTGTCATTACCGCTATTTTTTATTTTTTGTTGTTGTCCTTATCGCTATTGTTAATGTTTCTGTTGTCATTACCGCTATTTTTTATTTTTTGTTGTTGTCCTTATCGCTATTGTTAATGTTTCTGTTGTCATTACCGCTATTTTTTATTTTTTGTTGTTGTCCTTCCGCTATTGTTAATGTTTCCGTTGTCATTACCGCTATTTTTTATTTTTTCATGTTGTCCTTATCGCTATTGTTAATGTTTCTGTTGTCATTACCGCTATTTTTTATTTTTTGTTGTTGTCCTTATCGCTATTGTTAATGTTTCTATTGTAATTACCGCTATTTTTTATTTTTTCGTGTTGTCCTTATCGCTATTGTTAATGTTTCTGTTGTCATTACCGCTATTTTTTATTTTTTCGTGTTGTCCTTATCGCTATTGTTAATGTTTCTGTTGTAATTACCGCTATTTTTTATTTTTTGTTGTTGTCCTTATCGCTATTGTTAATGTTTCTATTGTAATTACCGCTATTTTTTATTTTTTCGTGTTGTCCTTATCGCTATTGTTAATGTTTCCGTTGTCATTACCGCTATTTTTTATTTTTTGTTGTTGTCCTTATCGCTATTGTTAATGTTTCTATTGTAATTACCGCTATTTTTTATTTTTTCGTGTTGTCCTTATCGCTATTGTTAATGTTTCTGTTGTCATTACCGCTATTTTTTATTTTTTGTTGTTGTCCTTATCGCTATTGTTAATGTTTCTATTGTAATTACCGCTATTTTTTATTTTTTCATGTTGTCCTTATCGCTATTGTTAATGTTTCCGTTGTCATTACCGCTATTTTTTATTTTTTGTTGTTGTCCTTATCGCTATTGTTAATGTTTCTGTTGTAATTACCGCTATTTTTTATTTTTTGTTGTTGTCCTTATCGCTATTGTTAATGTTTCTATTGTAATTACCGCTATTTTTTATTTTTTCGTGTTGTCCTTATCGCTATTGTTAATGTTTCCGTTGTCATTACCGCTATTTTTTATTTTTTGTTGTTGTCCTTATCGCTATTGTTAATGTTTCTATTGTAATTACCGCTATTTTTTATTTTTTCGTGTTGTCCTTATCGCTATTGTTAATGTTTCTGTTGTCATTACCGCTATTTTTTATTTTTTGTTGTTGTCCTTATCGCTATTGTTAATGTTTCTATTGTAATTACCGCTATTTTTTATTTTTTCATGTTGTCCTTATCGCTATTGTTAATGTTTCCGTTGTCATTACCGCTATTTTTTATTTTTTGTTGTTGTCCTTATCGCTATTGTTAATGTTTCTGTTGTCATTACCGCTATTTTTTATTTTTTGTTGTTGTCCTTATCGCTATTGTTAATGTTTCTATTGTCATTA
Organism: Periplaneta americana; assembly: GCF_040183065.1. Lineage (NCBI taxonomy): Eukaryota > Metazoa > Arthropoda > Insecta > Blattodea > Blattidae > Periplaneta > Periplaneta americana. The sequence continues at coordinate 29,011,737 of NC_091131.1, forward strand.
CCGCTATTTTTTATTTTTTGTTGTTGTCCTTATCGCTATTGTTAATGTTTCCGTTGTCATTACCGCTATTTTTTATTTTTTCATGTTGTCCTTATCGCTATTGTTAATGTTTCCGTTGTCATTACCGCTATTTTTTATTTTTTGTTGTTGTCCTTATCGCTATTGTTAATGTTTCTGTTGTCATTACCGCTATTTTTTATTTTTTGTTGTCCTTATCGCTATTGTTAATGTTTCTGTTGTCATTACCGCTATTTTTTATTTGTTTGTTGTTGTCCTTATCGCTATTGTTAATGTTTCCGTTGTCATTACCGCTATTTTTTATTTTTTGTTGTTGTCCTTATCGCTATTGTTAATGTTTCTGTTGTCATTACCGCTATTTTTTATTTTTTGTTGTTGTCCTTATCGCTATTGTTAATGTTTCTGTTGTCATTACCGCTATTTTTTATTTGTTTGTTGTTGTCCTTATCGCTATTGTTAATGTTTCCGTTGTCATTACCGCTATTTTTTATTTTTTGTTGTTGTCCTTATCGCTATTGTTAATGTTTCTGTTGTCATTACCGCTATTTTTTTTATTTTTTTTGTTGTCATTATCGCTATTGTTAATGTTTCTGTTGTAATTACCGCTATTTTTTATTTTTTGTTGTTGTCCTTATCGCTATTGTTAATGTTTCTGTTGTCATTACCGCTATTTTTTATTTTTTGTTGTTGTCCTTATCGCTATTGTTAATGTTTCTGTTGTCATTACCGCTATTTTTTTATTTTTTGTTGTTGTCCTTATCGCTATTGTTAATGTTTCTGTTGTCATTGCCGCTATTTTTTATTTTTTGTTGTTGTCCTTATCGCTATTGTTAATGTTTCTGTTGTCATTACCGCTATTTTTTATTTTTTGTTGTTGTCCTTATCGCTATTGTTAATGTTTCTGTTGTCATTACCGCTATTTTTTTTATTTTTTGTTGTTGTCCTTATCGCTATTGTTAATGGTTCTGTTGTCATTACCGCTATTTTTTTATTTTTTGTTGTTGTCCTTATCGCTATTGTTAATGTTTCTGTTGTCATTACCGCTATTTATTATTTTTTTGTTGTCCTTATCGCTATTGTTAATGTTTCTGTTGTCATTACCGCTATTTTTTTATTTTTTGTTGTTGTCCTTATCGCTATTGTTAATGTTTCTGTTGTAATTACCGCTATTTTTTATTTTTTGTTGTTGTCCTTATCGCTACTTGTTAATGTTTCTGTTGTCATTACCGCTATTTTTTTTGTATTTTTTGTTGTTGTCCTTATCGCTATTGTTAATGGTTCTGTTGTCATTACCGCTATTTTTTTATTTTTTGTTGTTGTCCTTATCGCTATTGTTAATGTTTCTGTTGTCATTACCGCTATTTTTTATTTTTTGTTGTTGTCCTTATCGCTATTGTTAATGGTTCTGTTGTCATTACCGCTATTTTTTTATTTTTTGTTGTTGTCCTTATGCTATTGTTAATGGTTCTGTTGTCATTACCGCTATTTTTTTATTTTTTTTGTTGTCCTTATCGCTATTGTTAATGTTTCTGTTGTCATTACCGCTATTTTTTTGTATTTTTTGTTGTTGTCCTTATCGCTATTGTTAATGTTTCTGTTGTCATTACCGCTATTTTTTTATTTTTTGTTCTTGTCCTTATCGCTATTGTTAATGTTTCTGTTGTCATTACCGCTATTTTTTATTTTTTGTTGTTGTCCTTATCGCTATTGTTAATGTTTCTGTTGTCATTACCGCTATTTTTGACGTTTTTGTTGTCATTATCGCTACTGTTTATATTTTTGTTGTCATTACCGCTATTGTTAATGTTTCTGTTGTCATTACCGCTATTTTTGACGTTTTTGTTATAATGTCAATCGGAAACAAGAAAGAAACATGCAAAAATGTGAAATTATATTGTTTATGTTAGTAAGCCGTTAAAAAATTAAAATCTATAAGTATGGATTGATGATTGAAACTCTTCTTACATGTTACCGATACTCGATATGTTTGCATGTTTTTGCATATTTGTGGTTGGATTTTGCATATATCAGACTTTTTTGTGCATAAGATAAATCCTAGCCCTAATAATAACAATGGTATACACATATTTACATCTTCAGAGGCCAACTGCAGAAAAATTATGGGTATAAAACTGTTCATTTGCATAAAAGGTTAGAAATCGTTCTTATTAGAAACACAATAATTCCTCTATTTGTTTCGTGTAATGAGAAAACAGAACCGAGGTACGTTTTCCTGGTAAAATTTCTTGTTACGACCTTAGAACATGGAAATGTAATAGGAATTTCGAGATGTGTTGAGCGGGAGATGTTAATTCTTCTGTAATTGTTTGTGTACATTTGAAATGTCTGAAGCAAATAATTGACTGGGAATACTGACTTGATGCGAAGCTGATCAATATTTGAGGTGGGGATTGTTTACCCGGCCGGGCGGGGCGGATTGCCATTCTGATGGAATTCCTGCGAAGGTGAATTGAATAATTGAAATTGTAGAGACACAGATCTGAATGAGGCAGTATTTTATTGCTACAAAGGGGTGCACATTCCTTTGTTATTTCATCAACACAACATTAATAAAGCTCCATGATTCTAATGGATGTTCCATAAAGAACGCAAGATTTGATTTCATAATAGAAATCATTTAATTATTGAACAACTACAGATATTCTTTAATCTAATGCTACAACTTTACGACTTTATATCGGCAGTACCCAATTTTCAATAAAGAACGAACATTTTCTCAGAAACTATTTGAGATAAAGTAATTAAATTTTGCACACTCCTTTATTATTACATAACGCAAATTTCCGTGCAGAAAATTTGTTTTTAGGTGAATATTTACTTTGGCAAAGCAATTATTTTTAACACTACTACATTTTTAAAAATTGATTTCTGTCTGCAGGGATTTGTTACATATAATGTACAGTAAATGTGTACAAAATTTCAGAACCATATTTTTAATAGATAATGAGAAAATGTTCCTTATATTTTGTGATATCAGATTAGGTTAGGTGTGTTCGTACTTACGCTTTCTGATATGGTAAGGTATTGTAATTAAGTATCATAACAGAATCAGTCATTGTAAATACCTGTACAAAATTTCCGATAAATAACTAAAAAATTAATTACATAAACAGTGTATTTGAGACTACGTTTCCCCTTAATGAAATACTCGTAATAATGCATCTACTTAGAGTAATTAAAAATCATCTTATTATGGAAGATGAATAACTACTTTTTTTTAGGTATCAATAATATAGTTCAAAGTATAAATGTTACAATGGAATATGCGTTCTTTTTTACTCTTTTGTTTTGCAATGAATTGTAATAGAATATTTCACATGCATTATGCTTATTTCCTTTGCTATTACCAGTAGCGGCTCGTCGTAAACAAAACAGGTGAAGTGCTGTTCACATATACAAATGCATGAGCAGTTTTACCAATATAATGAGTGGGCCTACTATTCGTAAACTACATACAATTTTAATAGTTCTAGAACACATGCAAACAGGAAAATAATTTATTTCAGGACTCACACAATTTCTTGCATACAAAGTCAATCCTCCTGCATTTTAAAGCAGCAAACCTGTCGATGATGTCTTCATAAATTGTCTGAGTTTAACTGAGAGTGGACAGTATATCTCTATGCAAAGCTATGGGCTAATAATGAAAGTCTCTCCTGTGATGTAGCATTCCAAGTGAAATTTTCAATCTTTTCAAACAGAAAGCTTCTTTCATCGGAAGAATTTTTTTAACTTATTTTATACAACTTCTGTATTTTCTTAGCACTTTTTAAAACAAATAACAAATGGAACTGTAAGTCGTCCAGAATTTAAAACATCTTTTTTATCCTCATATTTGAGTCTACAAAACGACATTTCTAATAAATTACAAACCGTGTCATTTTCGGCATACATATTTCGCACTCATTAATCAACATTTTCTATGTACTGGTACCTAAGTATTTGTATAATAGCACTATAGTGATTAAACATATAGGGCCTAATATACACTATGATGTAGGATTAATACACTATGTACACTTATCACTAATATATTCCAAATACATTGAATAATAAGTTAATATATACGTACACAATATTAAACTACATGCGTACATTTACGCGCGTGTTAAACTTTCAAATACAAGCGTTGGAACAAAACTGACAAGATCATGAGCTCATGAGAAAAAATAATACACGCGGCGGAAAACAACTTTTAAACTTTGCAAATGTATGTGGGGTGTATTCCTGACTATTACACTCTTACTACGTCATACTACTTTTGACCAATAAAACGGTACGAAAGGACGTATTTCAACCAATCATGGCTGCTTATCGCACAATTTTATCGCGTCCCTAGCATTTGTTTAATTTTATCGCGTCCCTAGCATTTGTTTCTTTGTTTGCCAACATTTGAAACTGCGCTGGTCTGGACGTCAAAAATATATATAAAATTACAAACCACTCCAGTCGATGCACAGCAGTTTCAAATATGACTCGCATCGGCATTCAAGAACAAGAATTAATAAAAATCACTGATCATACCTATGCATCTTCTGAAATCCGATTTACAAACAAATGAAGAGCACCATTCGGAAATCCTGAATAAGTTGAATACACCATGTAGGCCTAAATCAACGAGTTCCACTTCTATTATGCACACGTCCAATATAACATCAATTAAACCACCAACCACATTCAAATTTGAAAATTGTACATTCAATAATTATTCCTTTTAAAATTATTCATTCGGAAATCCTGAATAAGTTGAATACACCATGTAGGCCTAAATCAACGAGTTCCACTTCTATTACGCACACGTCCAATATAACATCAATTGAACCACCAACCACATTCAAATATGAAAATTGTACATTCAATAGTTATTCCTTTTAAAATTATTCATGTTTATTTTTTATGGCATCGTCGTTAATTAAAACTTTTCTAACATTTGTGTATATTAGTTAGGTTATGTTATAGCTTCTGCTCTGAGAGGATAAAAAGAACTTCTGCTATATGATATTATGGATAGTCACGTATCAGAGATTGTTTAATATTAAGATTTATTGAATAGTAATCATTAGTGTGTCTGTATAAAGACACTACTGCCATCTAGCATGCATCTAGCGTAATATTTGTAATGTTGAGATGGTACAATAATACATTTGAAGACAGTTGTATTTTCGTAAGTCAATTAATATTTTATTGTGTTGGAGTGCTTCGTTACTTCTAATCTTTATATACTTTCTCCTAATCGTGTAATAGTCAATTAAATCCCACTCGAGTTTTGATTTTCTCTAGATAAATCAAAACGTCTAGTGAGATTACTGTTGATAAAATAACATAGTGCCAGTTAATTTACCACTGCAGGGGTGGCTGCTTGGAAACAAGAAATGAGGATACTATTCTCGACTCAGGTAGTACATACTGTAAAATTTCACAGCCCTTAAACAATAGCCCCCGGCCTCGGAGACTGGCTTCACCCCTTCTCTGTTATCAGTACCGTTAGATCTGCAAACTGGTCACTCCGCCTACAGTACAAGTCTGACAATTCTCCGTAACTGAAAGACTCAGAAAAGCACTTCACTCGTACAATCTTTCTTTAGTGCGTGACGTCACGTTACCATGGGAACCAAGTGCTGTATGAGAATGGGAACCCAAATAATTTCACCTCTACAGTATTGTAAGTTCCAATAGTCACCGCTCGGCTCTCGTAACAGTTGACATTATTCTATTCAGCGGACGGTTACAGGTACTATTTATACAACTGAACACTGTTTATAACGACTGAAAAGAAAACTTTTTTTTTATTTTAGAAATACGGTACCGGTAATAACTGGAATTAATTTTTAATATGAGACAAAATTGTGTTTTACACCTAAATACGTGAAGTGACACTTCACCTACTTCACCTGAATAACCGCCCCTGGCTATTACTGGTGTCCATTTTTCAATTTATGTAGCCTCATAGTTATGAAATTACTGCAAGTACAAAATAATAAAAGATAAATGTACTGTACGGTATTAAAATGTCGAATCAACTTCAATCTATATGTAAAGATGAATTTTTGGTCCTACAGAATTTAGCTGTTATGGTAACAATGGTTATAAGAGGAGAAAAATTCGTTCCGGCGCCGGAGATCGAATCCGGGTCCTTGGTTCTACCTACCAAGCGCTCTAACCACTGAGCTTCGCCGAAGTTCAATTCATAGCACCGGATCGAATCTCCCTCCTTTAGTGTTTTTTTCCTTTGTGGACTTACTCCATGTTCGACATGGAGGCTATATTAAGTCAACTGCTATTATACAAGGAGCGCACTCAATTGAGTGACTTGGTCGCCGGGATTCCACAGTATATGCACTGTTGGGACAAAGAATCTATACGTAAAGATTAATTTTTGGTCCTACAGAATTTATCTGTTATGGTAACAATGGTTATAAGAGGAGAAAAATTCGTTCCGGCGCCGGAGATCGAATCCGGGTCCTTGGTTCTACCTACCAAGCGCTCTAACCACTGAGCTTCGCCGAAGTTCAATTCATAGCACCGGATCGAATCTCCCTCCTTTAGTGTTTTTTCCTTTGTGGACTTACTCCATGTTCGACATGGAGGCTATATTAAGTCAACTGCCATTATACAAGAAGCGCACTCAATTGAGTGACTTGGTCGCCGGGATTCCACAATATAAGCACTGTTGGGACAAAGAATCTATACGTAAAGATTAATTTTTGGTCCTACAGAATTTATCTGTTATGGTAACAATGGTCAACTGTAACCCTATTTCAATGAAACGCATTTCTTTTACACGAAGTAAATTTCTTTCAATTGTCAACTCCGTTTGTGAAGTCAGAAAATGACAATGTTCATCTATGATGATGTTCTTTCTAGCCTGCGAAACATTAGGGGCAACCGCTTAAATTTGGAACATTCGGTTGAATAGTTGACCTTGACGTACCAACAAAATTAATCAAATTAATAGCATTCTGACACAACAGAAAGAATTAAAGTTAATAACAAACTCAGAGAATGTTTCAACATGCAATTTGGAGAGTTAGGCAAGGAGACCCTCTATCGGTTACGTTTTTTAGCTTAGTCACAGATTTTGTTTTAAAACAAATGGATATGAGGGGAAATACATCTACTAGGCTGAAGCAGTGCATTGAATAAGCAGACGATCGATGTAATGATTACTTCAAGAACGAAGCAAGCCTTAGTAGAAAAAAAACAATCTGAAGCATTTGGTCTCGTAATAAATGAAAATAAAACTAAGTATCTGAAATGTGGTAACCAAAATTCTATTACAAATAACCTGAAAATCAATGATATGGAGATTGCTCAAGTCAATAAATTTAAATATCTGGGAACAATATTAAATGGTAATAACTCGATAGAAGATGAAATTAAAGAACGAATTACCAATGGTAACAGAACCTATTTCGCCAACCAAAGCTTATTTAAAAGCAAACTAATAACAAAAGAAGCCAAATCAAGATTATATTGGACCATAATAAGGCCAGTTGTCACCTACGCCTGTGAAAATGTTATGTTTTATTTAACGACGCTCGCAACTGCAGAGGTTATATCAGCGTCGCCGGATGTGCCGGAATTTTGTCCCGCAGGACGCCTGTGAAAGAATCAATCAAACAAAAATTGTTAATTTTTGAAAGGAGGATTTTAAGAAGAATCTTTGGACCCTCCAAGGATAGATATGGCAACTGGAGAAAAAAAAACTAACAAAGAAGTAAATGATTTAATACACAATCAAAATATAATAAATTTCATCAGGGCTAAGAGGTTGAGTTGGTTTGGCCGTGTTAAAAGAATGGAAGACCAGAGGTTAGTGAATGGTATATATAAATGGAAGCCCCTGGGAACTAGAGCAGCGGGTAGACCGAAAAGCCGATGGGAAGATGAGACTGTGAATGATTTGAGGAAGCTAAGAATCAAGGATTGGATGATGGTCATACAGAATAGAAGTTCCTGGAAAAAAATTGTTGAGAAGGCCAAGACATTCAATTTTGAAGTTGTAGTGCCTTGAGAAGAAGAAGTTGACCTTGACGGACGTTCTCTGACCGGTCAAATATAAACCGGTTCTAAGCCCTGTTTCGCAGCTCCCTACTTAATTGTTTATGTCGTTTTCTTAAGGCCGCGGCCGTGTAATCAACAAGATCCGTTTCCAGACGAACACTTTATCATCATTGAGCGTACCAGAAATCGATACGCTCTTTGTAGCAGACAGTTACGATTAGGCCCTACACATCATCAATTGACTGCATTACATTCCTCAAACTCACATTCTTTCCGATGCTTCTGAAGACTTGCCATGAACGTCATACGTGCCAATGTTTGCTAACCGCTGGTCGAAAGTAAACATAATTACTTGCAGTGAATGCAGTTAATTCTGTTTGAACTGAAGACTGCCTCGACAACAAACTCCGCCTCAGCGATTGAGGTCGCTCTAAGGTTGGGTACCATGTCAACAAAGACTCGATGAACTCGGAGACTCTGATTAGCCTATGGCAAGCCTTTGCTCGCTTTCTCTTGTTTGTTTACCCTGATTGCGTCTGTCACGAAGCTCCTAAAAAATATAAACAATCTGCCAGCATTGGGGACGGATAACAAAGAAAAAGGATGTCACATTCTAGATTGACAATTTATATGGCCAGGATGAAAGTACGAAAACATGTATCACAGTATTGCCCATCTATTCACTCATTCTACTATCCTCTAACGGTCTTACTAATAAAAACCCTATATACAGACGTTTAACTGTCTTATACTTATACAATGAGTAGCTCGTTTATAAGTCGTGTGTAAATTCCTTACTAATAATCACTACATACGTCGTGTACAACAGTATAACTGTTACACAGCTACGTCATAGTTTCGTCATTACTTCGTTACGAAAGGTAATAGAATATCTGAGGTTCTCTATTGCATCCGGTAGAGCGCTCTAGTGTGGCGTGTTAAATATCGACAGTACAACTGGCTCTAATCGATTACCACACTACATTTTGGTCAAAGAGTACAAGCTACAGCAATATTATTCTAATAATTCTATGATCTTTGGTTTGTTCTTCTGTGGTTACAAGGCATCCATCATCATAAAATGACAGTCGATACGAACAGCTGTTAGAGGGGCGGCCATTTTTTCTCTATATACAACGCTTAAACAAGGGGTTTCGTGTATATAACTACTGCAAAGCAATTCCCATTGCATAGTTACAGCCTGTTTATACGTCCATAGCTTATTCACGGTTTATTAGTAACGTTTTCTGTCTCAACTCTGCATACGTCTCGTATAAAAACTATACACTGTTTATTAGTAAGACTGTAATTCAACATTTTATTCATGCATCTCTCCAAAAAGGCTTCAATAAAGCACTGGGACATCATTTCATTTTACTGACATTTCTAATATTAACCTGGCTATACCTTTGAATTGTCCCGCGCCGTGGCGTCGAGGTCTAAGGCATCCCGCCTAGGACTCGCGTTACGGAATGCGCGCTGGTTCGAGTCCTCATGGGGGAAGAAATTTTCTCATGAAATTTCGGCCAGTGTTTGGGACCGGTGCCCACCCAGCATCGTGATGCACTTGAGGAGCTACGATAGGTAGCGAAATCCGGTTGCGAATACCAGCTATAACGGCTGGGGGGATCATCGTGCTAACCACACGATAACTCCATTCTGGTTGGATGATCGTCCACCTATGCTTCGGCATGTGGGCGTGAGGTCAGTAGCCGGCTGGTCGGTCTAGGCCCTTCACGGGCTGTAGCGCCACGGATTATTATTATTATTATTATTATTATTATTATTATTATTATTATTATTATTATACCTTTGAATTAACGGCTGAGAACCGGAAACACCATTTGCTATCCCCTTCCACGACTGTAGTTCGATGATAGCGGCGTAAAATACAAACAAATCACTTTACTAGGTATAGGAGGGAAGAAAAGTAGTTCATCTATTTACGTAAACTAGGAAATATCGCAATTCTGAGTTTGATAATTTTCATTAGGTTTTTGTTTAATAATAATACAGTACTGTATTAACAATGAGTGTTTTTACTCACAAACTGAGCTATCCATGCTAACGTATTCATTATGCAATGTATATTAAGCTGTCTACAGCACATTAGCGTACAATATAGAGAATGAAGTTAAATTGAAAAATAATCATATCTGGATATTTAAACACATTTTGAAAATGGTGGCCGTTCATTTCGATACAGGCTTCAGTTCTTTTGTGCATATTATCGCACTATAGACTATTGTACCTAATTCCAATTGAGGGGCTTAGAACCAAAAACAGGTAAGTGACATTATTAAAAAAATGAGGTAAGTGCCGGTTGTGATAGCCCAAAAGGATGCTTCCTTGTGATAAAATCAGGTAAGGGATCACACTGTGCAGTGTTGCTATATGGGCATAATTTCACCAGACTAGTGTATAATATTCCATTGCATGTAGAACTTTAACTGTAATTTCCTCAAAACTAGCTTTCCGTCACTTACCTGCTTTTTGTTCTAAGCCCCTCAATTACCATTTTCATCCTTCGTACTAGTAACTCATGTTGAAACAATTCTGAACCTACTCTACCCGTATACGCGCAACCTAACGAAGTCGCGTCGGCCTTTTAACTGATGTTCTCTTCCATACGTAATGGCATTAAGTGTGCTTAAAAATAATAGTAATTAAAAAAATAAACCTCTTTCGTTTATACAATTTATTTCTTTTTGAAAGAATAACACTCTTATTTGAAGACTCTTTGCAAACTAATTTAGAGAGTGTAGCTGATGACAGACAAGAAATCCCCATCTCAATTGACGGAACAACGCTACCATATGCAACGGAATACACATACCTAGGCCAACTAATTTCCTTTAAAGACAAGACTGGAAAAGAAATAAGAAGAAGAATATCCTTAGCTTGGAAATCCTTCTGGTCCCTCCAGTTCATACTTCTGGATAAGACAATCAGCAGAAGACTCAAATTCGAAGTACTACAAACCTGCGTCTACCCAACACTACTTTATGGATGCCAAACATGGTCGACAACAAACAGACAGATGAATACGCTAGAAATATGCCAAAGGAAAATGGAACGAAAGATGTTGGGAATAACTATGAGAGACAGAATTTCCAATGATTCGCTGTCCCAAATGGCATCAACAACGAATGTCACATAAAGAGCAAACAAATTGAAGTGGAAGTGGGGAGGCCACATCGCGCGGATGAAAGACGAAAGATGGACATACAGAGCCACCATGTGGGACCCGCGCACAGGAGACCGGCACAGAGGCAGACCAAGGAAGAGGTGGGCAGACTTCTACACAACACAAGCAGGCCAGCAATGGTCCAGAATAGCAAGAAGCAGGGGAACATGGAGAACAATTGGAAGTCGACTACAAACGAAGACAGTGCCAGCCACAAACAACATCCCAAGTTGACTCCGTGAAAGTGCATTCAATATAATAAAAGTGTTAGTGAAATCAAATTAATCAAAGTGACAGCGAAATCAACTCCAACCAGACAAAGAAACACTAGACACAACCTAACGCGGAGTAGCTCACCGCGTTAGTGAAACAGAGCTACCCTCTAGCAGGAGGCCTTTGCCCTTCAAGGGACACATTAGGCTATTATTATTATTATTATTATTATTATTATTATTATTATTATTATTATTATTATTATTAATAGAAGCATAACTAGGCGACGACGACAATGATGATGATGACGATGATGATGGTGAGGAGGATGATGATGATGATGATAATCACGCCGACAACGATGTTAATCATGTAGTTATGCCCTGCGTTTATGCATCCTAACAAGCATGGGGGAAACCATTAAAACTTTAAAATAATTTTTCTCTATTTTTACACAATACCGCTTGCGGAAGAGCAGGTCAGAGCCGTAAAGGAAGATTAATACCTCCCCCTGATGAAGTTCATGATATAATTATAAAGTTAGTTCAGAGTTTTAACTAGGATTCCTCGTTATCTCAGTCAGATATTTGTTTATTAAAAGCTACAGTTATAGGATGCACCATTGTGCTCCGGAGTATCTTCAATTCAGAGCTCTCCCTAGAGACATTTTTAATACAGGGTTTTACGCTAACTGAAGTAACGTTAAGTCTCTATGAAACTGGAGGAAAGATTGCAGAAAACAATGGTTATGCTCAAATAATTCTTTTCATATTTCCCTCGGTGGTCTAATGATTAAAATGCTTGATATTGAGTCCGCAGTTGGACATTTCAAATTCTGCAAAGCAAATGAGTAGCTACTTTTTTTATTGGGTTATTTTACGACGCTGTATCAACATGTAGGTTATTTAGCGTCTGAATGATATGAAGGTGATAATGCCGGTGAAATGAGTCCGGGGTCCAGCACCGAAAGTTACCCAGCATTTGCTCATATTGGGTTGAGGGAAAACCCCGGAAAAACCTCAACCAGGTAACTTGCCCCGACCGGGAATCGAACCCGGGCCACCTGGTTTCGCGGCCAGACGCGCTGACCGTTACTCCACAGGTGTGGACAGTAGCTACTTAAGGAGAGATTAAATGAAATGTGTTAGCAATATAACATTTCTGTTGTCCAAGTGCACTTAACTCGAGTGCACGCCATGAATAAAGAAATAAGGCTAATTTAGTAAGTAGTAGGTTCTAACAATAAGTAGTTAGGTCCTAATTACGAAAAATTGTTAAAAATGGTACTTTACTTTATGAGTAGGGATGTTTGCGAAACGTAGCCTCAGGGCGAGTGTAACAAACCTGCGAACGAAATAAATTGTTTTTAAACTTTTTATTCAAGTCAGCTTTACAGAGAGCTATACCTGAAAAGCCAGATATGTACAGGGATATAATTTTATTTTTACTTCAATTTTTATTGTACATGAGTTTTTTTTAATGTACTTCACTCCCACCCCACTCTACTAATAAAGTTCCATCCCTTCTCCACACAGAACCAAGCGTATAGAGGCAAAGTCGCCTTACGTTCATGGTAAACACAAACAGTACTGAGTTAGTGAGTATGTACGTTCCGGAAATATCTTCGCGTTTTCCAGTGACGAAAGAGCTTTCAATATTGAATCATATTCTGGCACAGGTACTGTCGTCTGTTTGCTTACGTCGCATCCCGGTTTCCCACACCCGCTTCTCCTCGTCCCTCTGTAAAGGCTAGTGGGTGGGCTGTCTTAGCTCTTTTCTGAAAACATTAATTTCTGTTAGGAATTGGACGTCTATGTAATATTATAGAACTGTTTAAAATAACTTAAATAAAAGGGCCTCGTTAATTAATTAACTGTCACGTGATTTCCTCCCTTTTTACGACCCTACGACATACCACTTGGACGGACAGTAGGTAGTACCCTATGTCTGAGTAATTTTATCTTTTCGGATCGGGCAGAAGTGAAGATTGAATTTACAATACGTAAGGTACTCTTTCATAGAGTAGGTACAGAATTATTTCAACATGAGTTACTGGTACGAAGGATGAAACTGGTAATTGGGATTAGGTACAATAGTATATAGTGCGATAATATGCACATTAGAACTGATGCCTGTATTGAAATGAACGGTTACCATTTTTAAATTATGTTTAAATATTCATATTATGATTATTTTTACATTTAACTTCATTCTCTATATTGTACGCTAATGTGCTGCAGACAGTACAATATACACTGCATAATGAATACGTCCGAATGCATAGCTCAATTGGTGAGTAAAACACTTATTGTTAATACAGTACTGTATTTTGATTAAACAAAAACCTAATGAAAATTATCAAACTCAAAATCGCAATATTTCCTACTTTACGTAAATGGATGAACTAATTTTCTTTCCTCCTATATCCAATGAAGTGATTTGTTTGTATATTTTTAAGCCAGTATCATCGAACTCCAGTAGTGGAAAGGGGTAGCAAACAGTGTTTCCGGTTCTCAATCGTTAATCCAAAGATATAGCCAGGTTAATATTAGAAATGTTACTAAAAGGAAATGATGTCCCTGTATGATACACATTACTGTTCGTTAACAGAAAATCACAATTTAGGTTACACAGAAAGGGTTTCTGACGTCTTGTCAACCCACTTGAGGTATGTGGATAAAAAGGGAATAATTAAGTCGGGGTAGAGTTCCTGGGTAGCTCAGTCTGTAGAGCATTGGCGCACTCAGGCAAAAGTCCCGGGTTCCATGCCCGGCCCTGGAACAATTTTCCCCTTGAAATTATTCATTATAACTTATTGAAAGGATTGAAATTTGAACATTCACAATTGAAAATAAGTTAATATTGAAAAATATCAAATATACGAGAATTTCAGCCCTGAAGTTTCAACTTTTGTCCATTTATAAATGTTTGTAGATTTCCTTTGTCTGCATGTACTACAATCAGATTGTTGTTGTTGTTCTGTCAACTGTCCGGAGACAGGTCTCAACCTCATAAACGACACCATAAAGCATCACACGCGAGAAAATTAAGCCAAGAGATAATGAGATAGGATGGTCAATTCCTTTCGCCCATCATCGTATACATAGCCGACTGGCCACATATTACACTAATCAGACTTCGATAATTCCAGATTATAGAAATTAATTATGAACACTTGTTTTACACGTGAATGTTGTAACTGGATATATCCTACGTATTTAAACATCTATAAATAAATAATTAAGGGGTTAGGTACAGCTTATAGCAGTACAATTTTTGGAAATATTCAACATTTTTCCTCCATTACTGTATCTTCTACAATAATGAAAATTGTTATGTATAAAACACTGTCCTTCTGCTATATGAAAAAAAAAAAACATTTTTAAGATTAAAAAAAAAATATTTATATATATATATATTTTTTTTTTCAAAATTCAAAATGTTGGCAGTTCACTGTGCAGTGACGAAGCGTTTCCCTCATAACTCAAAAACTTGTTAACTTTTCATGTTCTCTCTTACATTTTATTGCTGAAACTGATGTTTGCAATATGTTGCTCTTTCATTTACATTCCTTAATAAATAATATTCTTCTTATATTGTGTAATAGAAAATACTGATATTTGACCATTTTTTAAAATGAATTTATTTTTTATCAGACCATCTATAAAAGGTAGAGAAGTGATCTTGCATTATAGATACGACATGCATAAATGCACACGAAAAATTTCATCACAGAATGTTGGATTGTTTTTGAGTTATGTGGGAAATGCATCATTACTGCACAGTGAACTGAATTTCGAAAACAAAAATGTAAATAATATTTTTAAATCGTAAACAATTTTTTTTCTTATAGCAGAAGAACAGTGTTTTACCCATACTAATTTTCATTATTGTACAAGATACAGTAATTGAGGGGAAAAAAATGTTGAATATTTACAAAACTTTATTCCTGTAAGCTGTACTTAACCCCTTAAATAAACAAATAGTGGAAATTTTAATATTGAAATAAATCACCGTAAAAAAAAAACAAAATTATTTACACTGACTGCTTGCTTACGAGTGACTGTAAACATTTTAAGGGCTAAGAGACGTAGGAAAACTAGAATAACATCATTGTGTAGAGCACATCTAGGTCAGAAAGCATGGGTAGACATAACGGCTCGGTTAGAAAAGTCAACGTACTATGGTAGGAACGATCATGATTTTAAAATCAAATGTAGGAAACAGAAAACGGATGTAGGTAAGTTCTCATTTTTAAATAGAACTATAAATGATTGGAATGACCATCCTGCAGCGGTCTTTGAGGGCTGTCCTTCCTTAAGGAGATTCAAGAATAATTTAAAAAGTTGTGTATAAAGTGCAAATTAAAATTAAGGTGACATTCAACATTTAATTTTTTAAGGTGACATGTATTTATCTAGCCTGACGAGTTTACTTCCTTGGTTTGAATTGTAAATTATTTAAAAATAGCGTGTAAGAGGGCCTTAGACTAGAAATGTTTAGTTTAAATGTAGTTCTGTTTATAAGTATGCATAAGGATGTAATTATTTGACTTATTTGAACTGTTATATCAGTAAAGCGAGGTGAGTCAGTGAAGTTATGGTTTTACAGTGCAGTGAACAGTTCCGATCAGTGATAATTTATAGCGTCAATGAAATGTGTTCTATAGTGTCAGTGAAATGTGTTACAGAGTGTCAGTGAAATGTGTGCTAAAGTGTCAGTGAAATGCGTCATAGTGCCACTACAGGGAATGAGACGAGAGTAAATTGAAAGACTATTGAAACTTATGTAGGACCTATACATAATTATGTAGGTTGTGTTGTAAAATTAGACATTTTATTTATGTTTTATTATTATTGCGTTAAATTATATTGTGTATTCTTATTGTATTGTGTATAAAATTGTATATGTGTTGTAAAATTGTATTGTGTTATTGTAAATTTTATTGTGTTATTGTAAATTTTATTGTTCATTGTAAATTTTATTGTGTATTGTAAATTTTATTGTGTATTGCTTATCATTTTATTGTGTATTGTTAATATTGTATATACCACTGCCACCGGGTGCTTGCCCACTTGCAGTGTAAATAAATACATACATACAAATGAAAAATGTCTCCTTCTTCCTGATAAAATACATTTTCCCCTTTCCCAATGAAGTGCTTGCTACCAAATCCTTTCATTAGAGCACTGATATCCAAACGCCTCGCTTTGTTGGAATGTTCGCCGAACAGCAGACCTGAAGTGTGTACGCCGCGCTACACTCCATACGGTTGCGGATTGCACGGAGCCTTTAGGTAACCAAACGCAGGATTCTATAGTCGCGACGCTGTTATTCCCGGCGTGACTCCTCCTCTTTGCTTACGTCTTAGGAAGTGAAGGCTCTATGAAGTCTATGTACTGTCGGTGACTCAGGAGAAGACGAGAGCGGACTGAGGAGGAAGGGATGTGAACAGATAACGTACAACACCTGCAATATTTGTACTGCAGTAAGCGGAAACATTAGGTCTCCTTCTGTTCAACTTTGCTTTAATTTCCATACGCATTGTTACTCATGTTTCCTGCACGAGTAATAACCTGGCTACTGGGATGCTTATCTGAGCGATGTTTATAATAATCAACAGCGATAGTCAAGAAGGTCACATTCTTTCCGCTCGTCTTCTCCTGAGTAACGGACAGTAGGTAGTATCGTTCGCCATTTTTGTTCTTTCGTTGCCGAGCTACCAGACGAGGAATCTATTTGTACCGTTAAACAATATTATGTCGTAGCTCCTATGATAATAAATCAAACGCACTGTAATTCAGCAAAAACTTGTGCGGCAAATAACGTCCTCGTGTGCTTTCTGCGGACGCCAACGAAAGAGCCAAAATGGCGGGCGATTATATTAAGTATTTATCGAGCCTTAGGAAATGCATAATGTCTTCATCAGCGAATCACAAGACGCATACGTTTCAATGTAGCCGACCTGCAACGTGATTGGCTGCCGGAAATTAAAGCGACGGGACTATAGTAATGACTCTACTGTAGATAATGATTTTGAAGATAACAATGAAGACGTTGGTGATCAGAAGAAACAGAGATGATAACTGGCATTCCTAAGATAATGACGATAACAATTACGATAGCGACAATTTTGACTATAACGATTATTAAGCCAATAATACTGTAATAATAATAATATTAGCGTAACATATCGTATTATTGCTGGACATAAAGGCCTAAATACAGAGCTAAAACCAAACACTGGTATACAGAACAATCCTATTTCCTTCAGAATTTCGAGATCAGTAAGCGGCTGATGTTTTTGTACAGACTCATACACGCTATTTTCTTTTTCTGTGCGCAACTTTATTTGATATAACGGAAAGAGTTTTGTGCTGCGTGCATTGCATGTGTATCCCTGTGTGGCAGAACACGTGAACGGCTTCTGTAGTGAAAGCGATGCCTTGAATACTGATAGCCATGGAAACGCGTCGAGTTTACATCTCACAAACTACGTATTCTCTCTTATTGACGGGAATTTTGTATTGTGAGTTGCTCTTACGAGTGTATGCGCTTTGATGTGTACTAGCCTTGGAGTTTATTGACAATAAATTCTCTCAGAAGATGTAAGAAATATAATAATAATAATAATAATAATAATAATAATAATAATAATAATAATAATATTTGTGTGCTAGACAAAAGACAGAGGCAAATCATAGTTCAGCACAATATAAAGACAGAAGAAACAAAGGATATAAACGAGAAACGAGAACAATTAAATTAATATCTAAACAAACAATACATCAATAAAATAATGAGAACAAAAGGACATACATACCAATAAATAGTCTATACTATACATTAAATGGATCTAAATTCATTCCATGTAAATTGGCATATTTTATGCATCTACACAGACCGGAGAAATTGATCTTGAATTTCCGGTGTATTTTTTTTTTTTTGAAATCTTAATCCCTTAGTAGGAATAAGAAGGCTGATATTGCTTATGGTGGTGGTGATGATGATGATGATAATTATGATGATAATAATAATTTTATTATTCACAGATTTATTACAGTTGACATTAAAAATAAATATTTCAGTAATATTATATCATAAAAATTGGAGATTTATCCTTCGAAGAGGCGGAAAAATTCTGATATCTTGGAGCAATAGTAATAAATATAAATGACACTCGAGAGGAAATTAAACGTAGAATAAATAAGGGAAATGCCTGTTATTATTCGCTTCAGAAGCTTTTGTCATCTAGTCTGCTGTCAAAAAAATCTGAAAGTTAGAATTTATAAAACAGTTATATTACCGGTTGTTCTGTATGGGTGTGAGACTTGGACTCTCACTTTGAGAGAGGAACAGAGATTAAGGGTGTTTGAGAATAAGGTTATTAGAAAAATATTTGAGGCTAAGAGGGATGAAGTTACAGGAGAATGGAGAAAGTTACACAACGCAGAACTGCACGCATTGTATTCTTCACCTGACATAATTAGGAACAATAAATCCAGACGTTTGAGATGGGCAGGGCATGTAGCACGTATGGGCGAATCCAAAAATGCATATAGAGTGTTAGTTGGGAGACAGGAGGGGAAAAGACCTTTGGGGAGGCCGAGACGTAGATGGGAGGATAATATTAAAATGGATTTGAGGGAGGTGGGATATGATGACAGAGACTGGATTAATCTTGCACAGGATAGGGACCGATGGCGGGCTTATGTGAGGGCGGCAATGAACTTCCGGGTTCCTTAAAAGCCAGTAAGTAAGTAAGTAAGTAAGTAAGTAAGTAAGTAAGTAAGTAAGTACGTAAGTAAGCAATATTATATCAATTTATGACTATGGAGAATAAGAGGGCCATGAATTTAAAATCTTAGATCAAAGCTAATAAAAAAAACTGAATAGTAATTGTTTACGCAATCCTAGTATTAAAACACACTTGTTATGACGCTATAAATGTGCACAATTCGCCTAATTCTAGTACTGGTGTCAGAGATGGTTACCTAGCAACTAGTATTCCATAACATTATCACCAACTTTACAACACAAATTTTAATCAAGTTAGGCTACCTGTAAGAAAAAGCTTCAAAACAAATAACAATCTTAGAAACGGTTACTCAGCAACCATACAATATATTACGTCATATCCAATATTCATGTTTCTACTACGTCATAACATTACATTTTGTAAATTTATAATAGTTTTTTTTACATATATTAATGCTAGAATTGCATAAAACGTTGTATGTAACACGTGTATAATCTTCATTACACACACTCGTGAAAAAAAACATTCATTCTTCTTGTGGGGCTATTTGAAGCGGGGGTTGGATTGACCACTAAACAAATCTTGAAGAGTTAAAACGAAGAATTAGGGATGAGTTGCAACAGATCAACCGAACAGTATTGGGAAAAAACATCAAACAATTTCCAAGACAGATTTATCCATTGTTTGATAGTGAATGGGGGGCCATTTTGAACACTCTCTGTGAAACGATGTCAACGTGAAAAATTATAATATGTTAAATTATTGCTTTAAATGAAAGGCCTACATCTTTCTTTAAATTGTATGCCTTTTATTAGATAATATTGCAGTTAAATTTCAATGGTGGATAAATATTTTATAAGTCATCCATATATATAATTATAAAAATATTTCTGTATTCCGTACGTACTGAGACCTGAAGAATCCAAAAATGGAAATACAGTAGAACCTCGATTATCCGTCACCCTATTAACCGATTGGCGGATTATCCGACTGTTTCTGTCTCTCTCTCTCTCTCTCTCTCTATTTTTACAGAACAAAATATGAAGTCCTTGTTGGAGTTATTTGTAGGAGGGGGTGTTTTTCCCAACTTATATAATAGTCACTATCTGCTCTCAAGGTAATGACCCCAAGAACTTTCACACAATTGCAAAACCCGTGTACAATTCAGTTCTTGTTCTACTGTTGGAGTTGTCGTTCTGTATAACATAATATGTAAAATATCTTTCATAGGTGTCGAAAGAAAACGTGTTGTGCTAAGTGTAAAAAAGAGCAAATAATTGTGAGATTTGGGAAAGCAGAAACTTTATCTCATATTGAATCAGAATACGAGATTGGCGTTACAATTGTGCGCGATTTAATAAAAAAAAAAGGTAAATTGTGTAACGTACGAGTGTGTAAATCTACAATATGAGACCTCTACTCCTATCTTTCGGCAGACAACCATCACAAGGAGTTCCCTTAGCTCTTAAAACCCGTTACTGATAACCAGACTTAAATTAGTGAATTTCTCATCCACTAACTAACATGTTAAGGGGAGGCAGAGGTAAAATTTTCGAACAAAATTGAAGAAAAAATGAAAATTTGGTTTTTTCCATTTTTATTATATTTATTTTGATATTCCGATGTTAGTTTTTGATTTTGTGCCCTTAAAAGTATGAAATTAAAACCAAGATAACTATTACTATATTATTCTCATAATAAACTAATACTTATCATTATTTATAAACCTTTTCTGAACATATAAATAAAAAGAAATATTGAAAATTTCTCACAATATGGCGCATGGAGCAATTTATATCAAACGATATAAAGTTTTATAAAATTATTAATATTTACAGAACTAAGTTACTGTACTTAGAAAGTTGAAATTTGGTATGTCCATTACTAAAAACATACTTAGCATCTATGATCAATTTCAAACAAATCGGATAAATTTTGTGGATTTTGAAATATTCATCTCTGCTTCCCCTTAAACAGAACACCACGGAGGAAATTACGAAACTATAGGCCTAAATATTGTAACGTTTTATTTACTAACAACAATGTAACTTTATTATCTCAACAATAGGATTTGCTTTCCACACAGTAACACAGTATTCGTTAGTGCACTCCACAGACCACGACAATGACAATGTACTTGGACTATTACGAACAACAATGAACTGTTAATCTTAACTAATATTTACAAAGCACTATTTACAAATCAGAACTGTCAGTTCTCAGTTCACAGTTCTTCTGACTCAGTCACTCGCGTTCACAGAATCTCGAACCCCAGACCTTCAGAGACAATCCACTGTACTCGAACTCAGGTCCCTCCAACTGCGGTCCACGGCACTCGAACTCAGGCCTTCGGATGCTGACACAGTTGCGGACGCACACTCAAGTCGAACTCCGGTACACAAGACTGGCTGGCTTGCTCTGTTCACTGGCTTACTCACTGAACTAATCATGAATCACACACTCTGTCCGAGTTCCCTCGCGTTTCTTCTTTTATAACCACAGCGACGTAGCCTGGAAAGTTCGACGCGTGTCCAGAGATAGCACTCCAGAGAAAGTACTCGAACAATCCGGACCCCTCTTCACTCCGCACGCACCAGATGCGCGCGCAACCCGGACCCAAAACACGGACGACTTAGCCTCTCCTCTCCGCCGCGTTGACGTAATACACCCCCTCTGCCCTTCAGCATGCAGATGCTCCCAGTGCCAGCGTTTCGTCTGCCGCGCGCCCTGTCGGACGCGTGTTTGAACCCCGTTGCAGCTGTCACAATATTATCCATACACTTTACTTATGAAAATATTTTATGATACGGATTATCCGATTTTTTCGATTAACTGTTCAGTCCATCCCTTCATTACCACGGATAATAGAGGTTCTACTGTAGAAGTAAAAATATACTCTTTGGTACAACATATATTCCTCTTTTTCATCCCTATAAATTTTATGTGCAGAATATTTTCATAAAATCAAAAAAAGAAAACTACAAGTAGTGTTCCATACTGTTTTACTCACCCTGTATAACAGAACCCTAACAAGGGAGATAAAGCGGCAGAAGTATGGAAACTTTACCGCTTGTATTGCAGGGAAGGACTTCATAAATTGGTTTGCTTATGAGCACAGAAATTAATTCCTGCTGTTCGGTTATTCAATAATTGTTCATAGCAATGGAATAATAGTGCGAGAGCCTAATTCCACTGTGCTTCCCTTCTCTTCTGAGAATCTCGGTTGGATTTGTCCATCTCCATAACGATTGTGGCAATTGCAGATTAAACCAAGATCCCACGAACCACAACTCAGAACCAATTAATGCTGTTTAAGATTGTTGAGGTTTTAGTGAACTATAATTTAGGATTAGGCTACAAAATGGTCCATACTTTGTACACATAATCTAAATTCAAGGAAATACTTTAGATTGAGCGATTCTGGTTAATTCTGCATTAACATTTTCTTCTGTAACACAAATTATAAGGGATTCAGTGTTCTTTCTTGTCATATGCTGTCCTGTGTTGTATCAGCGATGGCCCTGACCGCACAATCAGGAGACCCACAATGTGAGCCTGTTCAGTTTTGGTTAAAATATATCTACAGTGTATAACCTGCCTTCTCCTATACCACATTGGATTGTAAGTCGGTATGAAAGGAGGAGATCAAGCATAAAGAAAAGAAAAAGGAAACGAAATAAAAGGAAAAAGAAAGATATCGAGAAAGAAAGAAAGAAAGAAAAGAGAGAAAGAAAGACAGAAAAGGAAAAAAAGAAAAAGATAGAAATATAGAAAGAAAGAAAGAAAGAAAGAAGGAAAGAAAGAAAGAAGATAGTGAAAAAGGAAGAGAGTTAGAAAAAAAGAAAGAGATCAAGAAATAAAGAAAAGAAAAAGCAAAAAAAAAAGAAAAACAGAAAGAAAGGAAAGAAGAAAGAAAGATAAAGGAAGCAAGTAAAAAAGAAAGGAAAAAAAACATAGAAAAAAGAAAAGAAAGAAAGAAAGGAATAGCAAATAAAAGTGACAGACAATTCATAGGGACCCAATAATAGCGTGAAATATTAATGCTCTCGGTTGTGTGTTATTGTGATATTCAGATCTTTAATGAATTGGTTCTTATTTATAAGGACCATGAATATGATTGAGAGTGAAATAAATTTAATTCAAATTGTGTGTTCTATTACTAGTGACTATTTTTCCTTCATTACTTTATTTAATATACATGGCGACCCATATTTATATCCAACTATTTATTCATTTATCACAAGTAAATGAATTAACATGACAGGATCAAAGTAGCATGAACTAATAGTCCAGTCATTAGGATTGCTTAAAATTCCACCAATATTAAAATTCGATTTTAGCACCAGCATTTGCTGCACATTTTTTCAGACGTGGCTGAATGTTCCGTACTGCTCTCACAAGCATTTCATTTGCACCCGGCCACACTCCTCTCGTCTGACCATAGAAAGTGTCGCAAAAGGTTAAGTTCCTCTTGAATCCATGCTAGTAGAGACTCCGCAAACTCCAATCTGACAACACAGTCCTCACATGACAGAGCTTGCACAAAGTGTGGCTTCCATGGACGCCAATTCACTTCCTTTACCAACCGCTGTACGGACCCATAGGATACACCAGATTCTCGCTGGTACTGTCGAATGGATTTCTTAGGACATCTCTGGAAGAGTAGCGACCTCTTTGGCCTCCTCTGTGATCACTGTTTTCGGTCGTCCAGTACCCTTCTGTTGCGTAACTGAGCCAGTGCGAATCAAGTTGGCGTGAAGTCTCATGAAGGTCGCATTTCTTCCTTTCACCATTCTCCACCATCTCTGCACCATAATTGGGGACTGCCACACCTCCATTCGAGCAGGAATTCCTTTTCGATCGTACACAGACAGTCTTGTGGCCATGGTTAATGTTTTAAGTTTTACACTACATTTGTCTGATTACATTAAATGTTTCGGACCGTACTGAGAACACAGTAAAGTAAAATAAAATGACAGCTTCTTTTGTGCTTTTAATGGTATGGAATACGGTACATTTTAGACGTGGAATGGGTCACTTAACCTGATTGGTTTCGCTACTACAGTGTAATAAAAAGTTGGACATAAATATGGGTCGCCTAAATAAACTATGTTTTCATTATACAACCAACTGACAATAACAACAATCCAAGTTGCCTCGCGACGATAGAAACCAAAATACGTACGTCAGAACAATATGCTATAATAAATGAGAATATCTATAGGCCCTACTATTTATCTGTGCAAATGTTTACAATGGAATTACTGTATTTCGTCTCGAAATGTTTGTTGGGAGAGAAACAATAAATATAATTTATGTAAGAAAGTAAGTCTATTCCTATACAAAATACCATATAAGTGTAAGAGTCTGAACCGTTGCTAAGCAAGTGACGTCAGAACAGTGTGGCGTAAGCTCGTAACTCATTTGTCGTTGCTAAGGAAATGACATATATTGACAGTTCCGTAACATCTTATCCATTTCATCCTGAAGCATAAAAGTTTCAAGTCTTTGAAAGGATTAAATATTGTAATAAATATGAAATAAATAATAAAAATTTAATTTTAACAAGAAATGTCACTAAAATTAGTCTATTAAACTCCATCTAAAAAACCAGTGAGTTTGGGAGGGCAATAAAATCTTGGACATGATTTCTATTGAAACGGAATTGAATCTGAGATGCGTCTGTCGACATTTTAAAAAATCACTTTAGGTAACTGATCAACCAACCAAAGCACAACTGACCAATCAAGGAATCAGGCAAACAAGAAATCGACCACCACTGACACTAGAGTGTATCGAAAGAGAGAAAAAATGTATAAACAAAGAAGTTTTAGCCTTCGATAGGCTCGTTGAGATATTGTTTAAAATCTACGACATTTTTTATTATAAAGCAACTTTTGCGCCCTAGCCGTTTTTTGACTTCCAAAAAAAAAAAAAATCCATACACCCACTGACTAAGCAAACAAGCACTTCTACAGTCAAGTAACAAATAAATCTATGGAGTCATCAATCTATCATTCGATAAATTGATCAACCAGCCATTCAACCAATGAACCAACCATCTAAAATAATAATATCATGTATTTCCAGAGTTTGAGATCTAGATTTATATATACTATTATTTCAGAAGTTTTCATTTTAAAATAGAATGGTAAAATGCTACTACCACAGGTCCGTAGTTTTTACTGAAGCTTTGTTATTAATCAATACGTATCTAAACGATAACATTTGAGGACGTACGAAAGTTTTATCCATTTGTTCGCAAGTTACCAGAGGCAAGATGACAATCTTAACAGTTTTCTTTCATTCTGAGGCAAAATGCGTAGTCGTTACGTCTAAATTTCAGCTCAGAGGAGTTTTGTTGTTATTTCGCGATACGCTGCCAAGTGAACCGGCATCATGGGAAAACAACTGATGCTCTTTTGTTTCCCGCCCCTTTCCATTTTCGCTTGTAGCATTCACAACAGTAGAGTAGAGTATTCAATGCCTCTTTCACCGTTTTGTTTCTGGAAGATATCTGCACGTATTTCGTGAGTGTACGTTTTTCTGGGATCTCTGGAAGACATTATGAAGATCATGTAAGCAATATAATGCAGTCACAAAATTCTACAACGACGTTCTTTTTTCTTCTTTCGTTATAAAGGAAGAGGATATCACTTCCAGCCGCAGTAAACATCAAAGATATATTTTCCTGTTCCTGAATATACCGGACACGCTACATTACTCTGCCTAATGTGGAATCGCGGTCCATTAGTTACAGAATATAGAGTAGCTGTCTTGAATAGGAATCTGTGACAAAAACTCCAGAAAAGTACGCCCAAGTGGACATAAAGACGCAGGTATACAAACAAACTACTTTGCCACACTTCCTCAGAAGTTAGATTTGAATTCATCACATCCTTTAATCAATAATTTTATTTTTCCATTTTATTTCAAAAGATGGTGCAAAAATAATAAGTTGAAATGCGCACACACCGTGCATGGGGTAAGAAACATTACTTGTCTTTACTGTAAGCTGCGATGGATTTCTGTCTCTTCTTACACTTGATAATATATCTGTCACATAGTTCTGAGCATAAAACACACACACACTTATCATTTGGTTCGTGGTAAGTCTTGTTGCCGCACACCTTGTGGTGGAAGCCATGGGTTGCCAATCTTGTCGTCACGTGTCTCATTTCATGATTAGCTTCCGTCCATGTCCTATCTTACATCGCACACGTTGCGTAGAATTCCTCCGGTATGCTGGTTTTCTTCTCGTGCAGATCTTGTAGGAGCCGTTTGTAGGCGTCGTTCGCTGCGAGCATTATTTCGCACCTTAGGTCCTCTATCAAAAAGGTCTCTCTGGTTAGTTCGTACACTAGTCTCGATCTTGCGTTCTGTGGTAGTCCTAGAGCTCTCTTCAAATACCTAGCTTTCACCCGCTCTAGTTCTTCCATCTGTTTGTGCAAAAAGGAAACGTCTGAAAGTGAATAGCATGTTATACTTCATTTTGTGAAAAGTTGAATATTAAGATTAAGAATAAATTTTTTTTTTTAAATTGTATAGCCCTAATAAGACTTGATTCTACGTACAGTATGTCGCGCAAAGTACTTTTATAATAATAATAATAATAATAATAATAATAATAATAATAATAATAATAATAATAATAATAATGATTTATTTTAGCTGGCAGAGTTAAGGCCGTAAGGCCTTCTCTTCCACACATTAAGGCCTTCTCTTCCACACTTTTAGTGAATATGTAGGTGTGCTTTCAATTATTTTTATAAGTTATAGGCCTATTTCAATACCATTACTTAAATTCTATGTGTTTTTTTTTAAAGACGTAGCTACAAGCTGGAACAAGTAGTGAGGGGGAATTTAGACTTGTTAAAAACTGACGCACCAATATCATTTTTCTTTTTCTTATTAGCTTTCACTGCTTCTTCACTTGTTTGTAACTTCTTATTCTATGAATTTCCATTGTTTGTTTGTTTGTTTGTTTGTTTCAATGTTTGTCTTTTTTTTTACTTTGTTTTTTTTTACTTTGTTATCTTTCATGTATTTCTTCTTTTTTTGTTTTGTATGCTTTGTCTTTTAGGCAGCCTCTAATTTGAGGAAGTTCTGTAAATAAATAAATAAATAAATACATAAATTAATAAGTAAGTAAATAAATAAATAAATAAATAAGTAAGTAATTAAACAAGTAAGTAAATAAGTAAAAAAGTACAAAAATAAATAAAATCAATTAATTAATA
The DNA here is from genome assembly GCF_040183065.1 of Periplaneta americana. NCBI lineage: Eukaryota > Metazoa > Arthropoda > Insecta > Blattodea > Blattidae > Periplaneta > Periplaneta americana. The sequence continues at coordinate 29,039,179 of NC_091131.1, forward strand.
AATTAAATTAATTAATTAATCAAATAAAATAGATAAAATAAATTAAATAAATAAATAAAATAAATAAATAATAAAATAAAATAAATAAATTAAATAAATAAATTTGTTAATTAATTAAATAAATAAATTAAATAAATAAATAAAACAAATAAATAAATAAAATAAATAAATAAATAAATAAATAAATAAGTAAGTAATTAAGTAAGTAATTAAATAAGTAAGTAAATAAGTAAATAAATAAATAAAATTAATTAATTAATTAATTAAATAAACTAAATAAATAAAATTAATTAATTAAATAAACTAAATAAATAAAATTAATTAATTAAATAAATGAAAGAAATAAAATAAATAAATAATTAAATTAAATAAATAAATTAAATAAACAAATAAATTTAAAAAATAAATAAATTAATTAGGTAAATAAATAAAATAAATACATAAAATAAATAAATAAATACATAAATAAATACATAAAATATTGATAATATGTTATTTCTCTAAGTTATATTTCAATACCGTTATTTAAAATCTATGAGTGCTATTCGTAAACATTTCGCTAGCTCCGCTACGAGCGTGCTAAACTAGCCACGACTTTGCCAGAGGAGGGACGAATTATTCATATCGCTAACACTGGTTTATGAATATGAAAAGCGTTAGTTTCGCTGATCATCCACCGGAAGCCTGCGCTAAGAATGTCTATCAATACTGTCCTATGTGTTCTATGAGTTTTTTTAAGACGTCTCTACAGGCTGGAACAAGTAATGAGGGTGAAATTAGACTAGATAAACTTGAATATCTTAAGAGGGCAGGGTAAGAAAATTATGTACAGTGACATAGATCTAGATTCTTAAAGAAATTGCCGTCACCTCAAGTACTTGCACGCTAGTGTCATGCAATGTTCGAATATGAGAGCGGATATCACGATACTACGAACTTCGCCCTACTCCTTAGGCATCCAGCAGAGCGTGGAAATAAAGCAAGCAAACTAAAATAACCGAGTCTTGAAAACCGGTCAGAGGCCTTTTGTCATCTAGTCTGCTGTCAAAAAATGTTTAACAATATAGCTTGTTAGTTTGGAGGCCGGAGAGAAAAAGACCTTTGGAGACCAAGACATAGATGGGAGGATAATACAGTGTGTCTATAAAGTCCCAGTACATTTTAAAGAAATCGCTTACATATCATATTTCTGTTATAGGCATTGGAAAGATACACACCATGTACACCATTGAAGAGCGGATAGAGATTGTTGCTGCTCGTTTAAGAGGCCAGTCTTACGAAGAAGTTCGAAACCGTTTCGAAAGAAAGTTCAGGAAACCGGCTCCAACACGAGGTAACATCCTGATTCTCGTGAATAAGTTCATGCGAACCGGATCTGTTAGGGATTAGTCACGTACAGGACGACCATCAATATCCGTCGAAAGCGTGGAGGCTATCCAGAACGCGATTGAGCGTAGTCCACAGGCGTCCACTCGCCGTTTGAGTCGAGAGCTGGGGATACCACGATCATCAGTCTAGAAGGTGCTTCGTTTTACTCTGAAAAAACGAGCATATCATCTCCAAGTGGTGCAGAAACTGGAAGCCGAAGATTATGCAGCACGACGAGCAATGTGTTATGACCTCTGTGAAGCTGCAGACCGGCAAAACTTAATGGGTCACATCTTATTCACCGACGAAGACACGTTTCACGTTTGTGGACGTGTTCATCGACACAATTGTCGCATATTGGCGGACGTGATGCCCAATGATACCATGGAATGGGAAAGGCATTCACCGAAAGTGAATGTTTGGCTTGGCTTGACTAAACGAAAAGTTTACGATCCATACATGTTCGCCGAGCAAACAATCACGGAAGACATTTATCTTGATATGTTGCAACTTTTCTTACACCCACAGTTACTGCAAGATGGTATCATTGATACAGTGGTGTTGCAGCAAGATGGAGCACCACCACACTTTTCTCTGACAGTACGTGCGTATCTCAATGACATGTTTCCCAACATGTGGATTGGAAGAGCATCTCCTCGTATGTGGGCACCGCGTTCACCAGACCTCACACCTCTGGACTTTTTAGCTTGGGGGTTCATCAAGCTACAGGTGTACCGAACCACGGTTCCTAATCTGCAAGTGCTGAAAGAACGAATACGCCAGGCCATTGCAATGATTACAGAGGATATGTTGGTGAATGTTTTCCAGGCAACTGTGCGTCGTTGGGAAACGTGTTTTGAGATTGATGGAGGTCACGTGGAACACTGACTTTGTAGTAGATACTACATATAAAATTTCGTTGTAATTGGACTACGTTATCCCCAAAATGTACTGGGACTTTTTAAGCACACTGTATAAAAATGAATTGAAGGAGGTGGGATATAATGGTAGGGACTGGATTAATCTTGTTCAGGATAGAGACCGATGGCGGGCATATGTGAGGGCGGTAATGAACCTCCGGTTTCCTTAAAAGCCATTTGTAAGTAATAATAGTAATAATTAGACTTCGGATTTTAGGTAAAAACTTATTTTAATCCTTAAAACATAAGTTCATAAAAACTTGCAAGTACACGTTTCATGTAAAACTATGCCTAAAATTAGTATTTTCAATAGCATCTAAAATATCTATTTTGACGACAAAACCTATTTTGACCTATTAAGTATGTTTTATCTCTAATAGGTCAAAACACCCATTATTATTTGGAAAATTTGTATTTTAAATTCCGAATGTGTTCCTGGTTTTGTTGGAAACTAAATACGGGATAAACTGGAGCAAGTTCTGCAGAGAAATGTGAGACTGAAGGAACTGCGTACTGCTTCAGATATGCTAGCAGGGATTTACAATGCAACATTCCTGTCCAACTAGTGTCAAAATTCAAACACGCTCCTGTTACTTCAGTGGATGTGGAGCGTTCGTATTCAGCATGCAAATTTGTGTTGAGTGACAGGCGACATGCTTTTTAGTTGAAAATTTAGAAAAAAGTATTAGTAATTTATACAGGGACATCATTTTATTTTTACTAATATTTTTAATATTAACCTGTCTATACCTTTAGAGAACCGGAAACACCGCTTGCTCCCCCCTCCAAGACTGGAGTTCGATGATACTGGCGTAAAACACAAATCACTCTACTAGGTATAGGATGGAAGAAAAGTAGTTCATCCATTTACGTAAACTAGGAAATATCGCGATTTTGAGTTTCATAATTTTCATTAGGTTTTCCTTTAATCAAAGTACAGTACTGTATTAAGAATAAGTGTTTTTCTCACGAAGTGAGTTATCCATGCGAACGTATTCATTATGCAGTGTATACTGTCTACAGCACATTAGCGTACAATATAGAGAAAGAAGTTAAATTGAAAAATAATCATAATATGAATATTTAAACACAATTTTGAAAATGGTGGCCGTTCATTTCGATATAGGCGTCAGTTCTTTTGTGCATATTACCGCACTATAGACTATTGCATCTAATTCCAATTGCCAGTTTCGTCCTTCGTACTAGTAACTCATGTTGAAATAATTCTGTACCTACTCTGCCTACTGTGAATTCAATCTTCACTTCTGCCCGACCCGAAAATATAAAATTACTCAGACATGCTATCTACTGTCTGTCCAAGTGGTTATGCCGCAGGATTGTAGAAAGGGAGGAAATCACGTGACAGTTAATTACTTAACGAGGCCCTTTTATTTAAGTTAAATTAAAAAGCTGTATAATATTACGTAAACGTCCAATTCCTAAGAGAAAGTAATGTTTTCAGAAAAGAGCTAAGACAGCCCAGCTTTTAAAGAGGGGCGAGCAGAAGCAGGTGGGGGAAATCGGGATGCGACGTAGGCAAACGGACAGTACCTGTGCGAAAATATGATTCAATATTGAAAGCTCTTTCGTCACTGGAAAACGCGAACATATTTCTGGAACGTACTATACTCAGTAACTCAGTACTGCTTACTATCTGCGGTCTTGGTTCTGTGTGGAGTTGGAACTTCCTTAGTAGAAGGGGTGGGAGTGAAGTACATTAAAAAACTCAGGTACAATAAAAATTGAAGTAAAAATAAAATGATGTCCCTGTATAAGCTAACTATGGGCATTAACGGACAAGGCTTCGTAAAAATTGATTATATTTGACTTGTTTGTGTACTGAATTTATGTCTAAAAACTTATTTTTCACATTTAATTGTTTAGTTTATGTGCAACTAGTTAGATATTTGTTGTTCCTATACTTTTAGTAGTAGTAGTGGTGGTAACGGTGTATAAGCATTTAAAATTATTAAATTCTAGAAGTGAATTCCTGATGATCTGGGATATGTTTTTAAAGAAAACACAATTTTTTGTTAGAGTCTATTTTGAATTCTTTAGAGACTATTTCCTACACTTTTAAGTCTATTTTAGGCACCTAAAATTACATTTTAACGACCTAAAAATCCATATCCTAGTAATAATAATAATAATAATAATAATAATAATAATAATAGTAACAATAATAGTAACAATAGTAATAGTAATAGTAATAATAATAATAATAATAATAATAATAATCATCATCATCATAATAGAGTAATGTGTAGTAGCCCACATTAGTCCGCATTCTCGCACGTACAATTGGCAACGCTGCCGAACACGCTAGTTGGCTTGAATAATTCAGTCGTTCTCTGGAACAAAGACTTAACTACAAGATATTTAATTTGAGATACAGGACACCAAACATTTTAGATTCAAATGTTGCTAGAGGACGCTTGTTTCTTGGAGGTAAATTATATTTTGTCAGGAGGGAGATGTGTTATAATAGTATATTATGCAACGAGCCTATAATGATAGTAATTAAGAAGCGAGTATGGATATTTATGAAACGAGCGCAAGCGAGTTTAATAATTTTCATACGAGCTTCTTAATTACCATTATAGGCGAGTTTCATACGACTTTTCATGCTCGACCATATTTCTAACTTGAAATTACCGATATTCAGATGTATACATTTTATTTGTAACTGACAAGACCGGAAGTGACCTTGTTCTAGGTCGTGAATTGTGAGATGTGCGCAGACGCGAAAGTATTGATTTTTTCCGAGGAACAATAATGTCACTGACCTTGACGTAGTCCCGTTAAACTTGATAATATTATAATATTATAACCTTGATTATTGAATTCGACATTGAAAAACGAGATGACAAATTGAATTTATTTGAATATTATTTACAATTAACGCTAATTATTATAGTAACAGAACATAACCTTCTGCGACAGTATTGGATTTCCAGCCTCCGTGACTTTTCGCTAATTCTCTTTCGATTGCATATCCGAGAATAATCGATACTTGCGGTTTTATAACGGCACAGAGCTGACTTGTCATTGGCTGAACACATGTAAGCTGAGTTATCATTGGCTGAAGACCTGTACTTTAATGAGTAGGTGTACTTTAATGGCATGCATTAAAGAACTGCTACCAGATGTATAATTACTACATTTCGGCATGGTCGATCATAAAGGATTTTATGCTCGACCATGCCGAAATGTAGTAATTATACACCTGGTAGCAGCCCTTTAATGGACCTCATTAAAGTACACCTATTCATTAAAGTTCAGGTGTTCCACCAATCAGAAAATACCATTGTAGCAATATGAAAGCGCAAGTATCGATTATTCTCGGATATGCAATCGAAAGACAACAATAAATCAATAAATGACCTATATTTGAAATAAAGTAAGTTCTGTTACTATTAATAATTAGCGTTAATTGTAAATAATATTCAAATAAATTCAATTTCTCATCTCGTTTTTCAATGTCTAATTCAATTTCAAGGTTATATCAAGATTAATGTTTATTTTACTCTCTAGATTATATCAAGGTCAATGTCGACATTTGTTTCTCGCAAAAAAAAAATCAATACTTTCGCGTCTGCGCACATCTCACAATTTACGAGGTATTGCACAAGGTCAGTTCCGCTCTTCAGTCAGATAAGAATAACATGAATACTTATGAATAATTTCAAGTTAGAAATATGGTCGAGCATAAAAAGTCGTATGAAACTTGACTGTAATTGTAATTAACACGCTCGTATGAAAATTATGAAACTCGCTTGCGCTCGTTTCATAAACGTACTCGCGTCTTAAATACTACCATTACAGGCTCGTTGCATAATGTACTATAATATACTTGGTGGAAACGCAATAATGATGTAATGTACTTAAAGCTGTTATTCCAGGGAAGCCTTCGTTCATATTCAGTTAGTTTTTCGCGCCATATAAAAAAATCTATGCCGATGGCGGGCTTATGTGAGGGCGGCAATGAATCTCCGGGTTCCTTAAAAGCCATTTGGAAGTAATAATAGTAATAATAATAACAATAATAGTAATAATAATAATAATAAGACATAATAATAATAATAATAATAATAATAATAGAGTAATATGTAGTAGCCCACATTAGTTCGCATTCCCGCACGTAAAATTGGAAACGCTGCCGAACACGCTAGTTGGCTTGAGTAATTCAGTCGTTCTCTGGAACAAAGACTTAAATAGCCTACAAGATCTTTAATTTGAGATACAGAACACCAAATATTTTAGACACAAATGTTTCTAGAGGACGCTTGTTTCTTGGAGGTAAATGATATTTTGTCAGGAGGGAGATTTGTTATAAAGGATTTAATATACTTGGTGGAAACAGAATAATGATGTAATGTACTTAAAGCTGTTATTCCAGGGAAGCCTTAGTTCATGTTCAGTTAGTTTTCCGTGCCGTATAAAACATCTATGCCATAGGTGAGACTCGAACCTACAGCCGGAACTTTCACTCAGCACTAAAGCTGCACATCTCACCTCGACGATGATATTGCTATTATTATGCTCAGAGTAGCTGCGCTCTGTAACATGATTACTAGGCAGCGATGTGAAAGCGTGGTTTATTTATCATGCACCCATCGGGAACCCTAAACTTTCCTCTAGCAGTTAGGCTTTTATGTGACACAATGGCGATTGATGAGGCAGCATCGTGTGGCTGACACGGCCTTGCCCATAAACCACCGCGAACACCGATACCGCAAAATTGAAAGCATAGCCCCAAGTATTAATCACATAGATTTATTTGGAGATATTGCGGGCCAACTCGTGACGTCATTCAATGTAATTATTACTGGCAGTTCTGGTGACAGCTGGGTCACTGTGATCCGCTTATTTTATTACAGCCGATCGCGTGGGAATCAACACGTTTTACACTCTTTTGCCCTGTTTCATCAGCAGAGGTTAAATGTATATTAGGCTAAACCTGAGTTTATTAACTTCAGGTTAGAAATTTAACTCGTTCCTGCGACTAAAGGTTGATTCACAATAAACCGGGAACGAGAACGAGAACGGAAATAATGTTAAAATAAATGTATTTAAATGTGAGTGTTCACAATTAACTGTTGTGAATGCTCACATTTAAATACATTTATTTTAACATTATTTCCGTTCTCGTTCTCGTTTCCGTTCCTGGTTTATTGTGAACCAGCCTTAATGCGTTTCACCAAGTCTTTTCGGCAGAGAGGTAAGGCTGGTTCACAATAAACCGCGAACGGAAACAACGAGAACGAGAACGGAAACTCCAAGCTCAACCAACACAATAAACTTTTAACATTCCTTGATAGGCAATTGTGAAATAGACAATATATATTAAATTGGCTTGTGTTTGAAGATTAGGTAAAGTTTTATTCAATAAAATTGTAACTTATACCCAAATTACCCCCCCCCCATGGAAGGGCTATTTGGAGTCGATAAAGTAACACATAAAACCGGAGACAAATTTTAATATGAATGACTGGTAAACTAGGTAAGAGTATGTTCTACAACAGACCTTTCCATAGTAATTCCGGTAGCATCTGCAGGAAAGAGATCTCTCGACTTTTCAGTTTACTGAACTTCTTTTCCGTTCATAGTTAATTCTCTTATTCATTCATTCATTCATTCATTCATTCATTCATTCATTCATTCATTCATTCATTCATTTATCTATTTATTTATCTATTTATTTCTATATATAATCTATCTATTTATTTATTGATTTATTTATCTATTTATTTATTTATCTATCTATTTATTTATCTATCTATTGATTTATTTCTCTATTTATTTATTTATTTATTTATCTATCTTATTTTATTTATTTATTTATTTATTTATTTATTTATGTATTTATCTATTTATTTATCTATTGATTTATTTATCTATTTATCTATTTATTTATCTACCTATTTATTTATTTATCTATTTATTTATATATTTATCAATTTATTTATCTATCTATTTATTTATTTGTCTATTTATTTAACTTTTTATTTATTTATTTATTTATTTATTTATTTATTTATTTATTTATTTATTTATTTATTTATTTATCTATTGCAACGTCACCGCAGTGAGATCTGTCCCTGGCAGAACCTTCAGTACTATCCGTTGTCGCCATCCCGGCTGCAGCGAGACTGAAACACTTGGTCACGTACTAGGGTTCTGTAAGAAGGGAGAGCTACTGCGTAACAACAGACACCATCGTGCCCGTACAGCAATTGCCAACCTGCTAAGAAACAAAGGATGGAAAGTACATGAGGAGATTCATTGCGTGTCTAAAGATGATTCTCATAGAAGAGTCGATATAATTGCCATCAATAGAAGAACCCAGAAAGCGATGGTCTTAGACCCTACGATTTGCTTTGAACGAGACACAAATCAAGCACTGCAGATTAATGATGATAAGCGAGCTAAATATGTACCTTGTCTTCCATACCACAATGAAAAATATGGCATTTTACAACTGGGATGTTACAGGCTTACTATTTGGAGCGAGGGGTTGTTTATCAAAATGTACATGTAATATCCTTAAATCCTTCAAAATTCCCTTTTATGAGGTTCAGAAGATTGTAATGGAAATTCTGAAGGCCTCTCTTCAAATTTTACACTATCATCTATATATTAACTCGTAAATTTTTGTTTTAATGTACAAATCTAATCCATATTTTGCTCGTTTCATTTCCCATTATCTTTTATGTTTGTTAATTCCGTATCCCAGTGGTCAACCTCACTTGAGGACGGATGATTTTAAATCTTAGTAGTTTATCTACCTATTTATCTATTTGACTTTATTTATCTATTTATTTATTTATGTATATAACAGGGAAAAGCCCTAATTACAATAGACAGTACAAATATTTGCTTAGAACGTAAAATTGGAGATAATATGAAAAAAAAATGATAAAACACATACAAATGTAAGATACAAGTGAAAATACAATTGGAAAAAGAAAAAAATAGACAAATAGAAACTACCTAAATAAAATAAACAGATGTAGATATTGTTTCATTTAACAACGGCATAGTTTCTGGCCATTACTCATGTCTCCATCGACGGGTGATGAATTGAAGGCAGGTATCGTCATATTCAGGCACGGAAAGTCAACAAGAATTTTGTCAAGATAAAGCCTCGGGATCAGAACACCGTTTTTCTGCCTTGGTTATGTTTGTAGTGGAGAGAGATGTGGGGCAATACATTTGTCTGCAGGTACGTGGAATACACGTCACGTCCCTGGCGATCTGTTTGTCGTCTGGCAAGCCATTTGCAAGACCAGCTACCAGGTGTTTGTGAAGACCTCGGCAGCAGGTGCGACCGCGGGATTGGAGGGAGAGGACACGTTCCGGGCACGAACAACGTGCCTACTACTCTCAGATGCACCTCGAGGCCATCAGACTCGTTCACACCATAAATTCAGTCATGCACACATCAGCATAGCTTTCGACAGACAAAGGGTAATTTCTCTGACAGAATATTGTCCATTTTATTCCACAACATAATACAAAAATATAATATAATATAATATAATATAATATAATATAATATAATATAATATAATATAATATAATATAATATAATATAATATAATATAATATAATATAATATTAGTACATTATGCAACGAGCCTATAATGATAGTAATTAAGAAGCTAGTATGGATGTTTATGAAACGAGCGCAAGCGAGTTTCATCATTTTCATACGAGCTTCTTAATTACCATTATAGGCGAGTTTCATACGACTTTTTATGCTCGACCACATTTCTAACTTGAAATTATTCAGATGTATACATTTTATTTGTATCTGACAAGATCGGAAGTGACCTTGTTCTAGGTCGTGAATTGTGAGATGTGCGCAGACACGAAATTATTGATTTTTTCCGAGGAACAATAATGTCATTGACCTTGATGTAATCCCGTTAAACTTGGTATAACCTTGATTATTGCATTCGACATTGAAAAACTAGATGCAAAATTGAATTTATTGAATATTATTTACAATTTACGCTAATTATTATAGTAACAGAACATAACCTTCTGCGACAGTATTGAATTTCCAGCCTTCGTGACTTTTCGCTAATTCTCTTTCGATTGCATATCCGAGAATAATCGATACTTGTAGTTTTATAACGGTACAAAGCTGACTTGTCATTGGCTGAACACCTGTAAGCTGAGTTGTCATTGGCTGAAAACACCTGTACTTTAATGAGTAGGTGTACTTTAATGACATGCATTAAAGGACTGCTACTAGGTGTATAATTACTACATTTCGGCATGGTCGAGCATAAAATATAATATAATATAATATAATATAATATAATATAATATAATATAATATAATATAATATAATATAATATAATAATCCACACCTGTGGAGTAGCGGTCAGCGCGTCTGGCCGCGAAACCAGGTGGCCCGGGTTCGAATCCCGGTCGGGGCAAGTTACCTTGTTGAGGTTTTTTCCGGGGTTTTTCCTCAACTCAATACGAGCAAATGCTGGGTAACTTTCGGTGCTGCACCCCTAACTCATTTCACCGGCATTATCACCTTCATTTCATTCAGACGCTAAATAACCATCCCATCGCACCTCCTCATACTCATCCTTTTTCGCAATAGCCCTGAAAATGACTCTGGAATTCGTTACCTGCTAGCATCAGGGACTGTCGAAATAAAATTGAATTCAAACGCAAACTTACTAGGCACTTGGTCAGTAATTGAGACTCGTTCAGACATGGTTTCTTGTGAATAGTTCTCTTAATCTATCACAAAATATTTCAATATCAGGTAATTTCATCACTATAGAATTTTGTTATTCTAGGTTTAATTTGTGATTCAGTAAATACAAAAATATTCTTTGTTCTTAACTTCTATTATAATAAAATGTCTAGCTCTCATTAATCAGGTAATCTTGTCGTACTTTAATTTTTAATGTAATTGTAATTGTAAACGTAATGACGGCCTTATCTCTACCAGGTTAAATAAATAAATACTATTACTACTACTAACCTAGATGTTGATACAGCGTCGTAAAATAATCCAATAAAATAAAAAATATATAATATAATTAGTGCTGTTGATCGATCAAAATATTAATCAATTAAGTATTTGAATTTAATCGATTAATCGAGTTTTGATCGAGTTGAAAAAACGTTTTGTTATACTCTAATACACAATTATTCTTCAATTTAACTTGTGTACGGTGATAAGCATAAGTATTAAATTAATGCCGCATTTCTGTATATATTGTAACGTTATATTACAAAACAACTATTTTAATTACTTACTAACATATTTATTATGAGCTTATAATTTATTGTCGCAATTTCTCCGGGAATTTTTGAGACAAAAATAAATAACAAAAAGTATGAAGACTCACCTAGTTAATACTGTTTCATCCGTGATTTTAAACATGTGAGTGCATTCACATGCTCCGAATTAAGTGCCGCTCTACGTTTAGTAACAATGTTTCCTGCATCACTAAACATGAAAAGACTTTGTTTCTGTCAAGCACTTCTCCCGATCGTTCAATTTAAATCCAAACGTTTCACCGAGTTTACCTCTCAAATTATCATACGACATAATGGAGTTTACACTTTTCACAAACCACAGAAAACTGATTCTAAACACACAACCTTCATATACAAATTCAGTACAAAAACTGCAACTGCAAAACTACAGCGGTCGAAACAGAAGACTGGCCCCTATTGTAATCGAATTACCAGATTTTAAAAAGAGAAGAAGGTAGTTACGCTCTCACTTGCACACAGTGTAGACATGGCTATTTTAAAAGGAATGAGAGGGACGAATCTCAGAAAAGTGCCTCTTTCATATGCTAGGAAGATGAGCTGACAACAGGTTGGAAGTTTTCTTGGAAAACCACAAAACTTAATAAGGATTTCGCATTGTGTTTCAACTTTCAATAGAGGTAGAATAGGTCACTGTCCTCATATTTCCAGCTCTTTCTGAAGTGTTTGTGCAAAGATTTTCCCTGCTTTACTTGGTTTACAGTTAGAAAATAACAGTACTCTTGTGCTTTTAAGTAAGCAATTTCCGAGAGAGACATATTGTCGGAATTTGTAGTATGAGTTTGTATTAACAAAATAATAATTAATATCAACTACAACCGATTAATTTTAATCGACTTGATTATTCGATTAAATATTTTTGATCGATTAATCTTACAACAGAAATTGATCGATTAATCGATTGAATCCCACAACACTAAATATAATATAATATAATATAATATAATATAATATAATATAATATAATATAATATAATATAATATAATATAATACAGAGTGGGGCATAGGAACCAGGTGTTTTTAAAATAATCATAAAACAGTTAGTTTTTGTTTTCAACACATTTTATTGGTAGAATAACGTTTGTGAGAAGATACCATTTCAATTATGAGCGGAAAATTACATCTGGCATGTGATGTCCGTCTGTGTTGACGCATTGTTTAAGGCGCTGACGAAAATTCACCTCTATTCTTTCCAGGAGATCTCTGTTGATTTGGGTGATGTTTTGACGTACTGTGTCCTTTAATTCATATAATATTCGGGGCTTATCCTCGGAAACACGTGCCTTTAGGTACCCACACAGAAAAAAATCACGTGGACACGTCAGGGGACCGCGGGAGCCATGGAACATCACCAAATCTCGAAATGAGAAGATTGGAAAACAGGAGGCAAAGAACTGCCATTGACGCTCTGAAGATATGTACCGTGGCCCCATCTTGCTGAAACCACCTATCTTGTATGGGTGTAAATGTAAATCGCCATGCAAAATCCGTCTTACCGTATGATTGCTGATTCCAAGAGCAGCTGAATATCTTCGAGCAGAGCGGCCTGGGCTGCGCAGTACCGCTTGTCTGACTGAAAATTTTCTGGAGTACGGACTCTGTGTTGGGGGCCGGGCGATTTATTCTTTAGTATTGCGCCTTTTTTTTTTTTAAGATTTTTTAACCCAACATAAGATTGTGTCACGCACGGGAACAGAATCATTGCGATTAATATTGAATCTGTAGCAAAACTCACGCCGTATCGAGGTCACCGACTCGCCATTTCTAACAAAACAATCATACGCAAACATGCGTCCACTGCTCCATGATGCCGACTGCAGGTGAAATGCTATGAGCCAGGGAAAGGAATGTCACATGCCGCACGTCTCTCCCTTTCATAATGACTGAGTACAAGCCATTCCAAAAACACTTGGTTCCCATGCCTCACCCTGTATAATATAATATAATATAATATAATACAATATAATATAATATAATAATTTTCATAATCAAATGTACACATTATTGCATACGCGCTTACCAAAGCAAACGACTGAATGCTGTACGTTTCAATGAGAGAATCACACATTAGTTGCTTCTACCTCTCGAGTGTTTGTGTAAACGGATTCACACCTGAATCGTAATCCCGACATCAATTTAGTGAATTTTTATCAACAGCCAATCAAGATAAGTCCAAAGAATAACGTTCCCAATTCATTACAAGTGCAAAATCCATTAGGAGTCATTAGTTAGAGCGACACGGGTTATCTGCAAAATTCTCATGGAATAAGCGGGACTTGCGCGTGAAGCCGTTAACAGTCCACTCCATCGATTACGTAGTTATTGCCGCTCCATCAGACCATGTTTACATCGTTTTATAAATGTGGATAATTGTTAATTAATTCTACTTTTTTCACCGAAACAATTACCTACAAGCTTGCACATGTTTGCAGCTCCTATGTACACTTGTAGGCCCATTTCAAGCAGACCCTTCATTTACGGACAGGTTTATGTCTCTCTCACAGACAGTGGGAGTCTGCGACTATAACTTACGTTCTATACGAATACTGAAATATGATATAATTTTCTTAAGAAAGAAATATATTTTGACAGTGAACTAGTCTTTCTCATCACTTAGTGTTTTTTTTTCTGTTTATTTCTATTATTGTATTTGTATTCCTGGTGTTATGGAAGAGAAGGCTTGATGGCCTTAACTACACCAGAATAGATAGATAGATAGATAGATAGATAGATAGATAGATAGATAGATAGATAGATAGATAGATAGATAGATAGATAGATAGATAGATAGATAGATAGATAGATAGATAGATAGATAGATAGATAGATAGATAGATAGATAGATAGATAGATAGATAGATAGATAGATAGATAGATAGATAGATAGATAGATAGATAGATAGATAGATAGATAGATAGATAGATAGATAGATAGATAGATAGATAGATAGATAGATAGATAGATAGATAGATAGATAGATAGATAGATAGATAGATAGATAGATAGATAGATAGATAGATAGATAGATAGATAGATAGATAGATAGATAGATAGATAGATAGATAGATAGATAGATAGATAGATAGATAGATAGATAGATAGATAGATAGATAGATAGATAGATAGATAGATAGATAGATAGATAGATAGATAGATAGATAGATAGATAGATAGATAGATAGATAGATAGATAGATAGATAGATAGATAGATAGATAGATAGATAGATAGATAGATAGATAGATAGATAGATAGATAGATAGATAGATAGATAGATAGATAGATAGATAGATAGATAGATAGATAGATAGATAGATAGATAGATAGATAGATAGATAGATAGATAGATAGATAGATAGATAGATAGATAGATAGATAGATAGATAGATAGATAGATAGATAGATAGATAGATAGATAGATAGATAGATAGATAGATAGATAGATAGATAGATAGATAGATAGATAGATAGATAGATAGATAGATAGACAGACAGAGAGGTAAATAAATAAATAAATAAATATACGACGGTGATTTAGAAATTGAACGTCACGTAAAAATGCAACTCCCCCTTTCTTGTCTTCTTCTTGTTCTCCATGAAAATTTTTGTTCTCTTTGTATATCCCCTATTCTCCTTATATTACCCTTGTGTTCCTTTATTTCACTACTTATACAGGGTGATCCGTAAGTAATGTCATTAATTTCAGATGGTTATTCTTTGAGATATTCAAACAAAAATGTTTAATACAATTTTGCAAGTTTTTCTTTTACTTCCGAGGAAAAAATGGTTTTATGTGAAATATTTCATTGAATGTTTTGGCAACGCCATTGATTTAATTCCCAATAGGTCTATGCTCAGTCAATTTAAGAGAGCAGTGAATTATGAGCACGGCCGGGTATTTATGGAGATCGCGAAAATCACAACTTAATGGATAAGGAATAGATTTTTGCTAATCTTTGCGAATTAAGTGATTCTGATTAATAATATGGGGATAAAACAATCGCGACAAATCGCGAAATAGAGTTCTAATAGCGAAATACAAACACATTCGCGAATTATTACTATTCCGTCGTTTTATAGCGAATTTCATATTCTTAGTTTTTTATTTTATTTATTTTTTACTTAAATTTGTTATATATCCAAGTACATTAGCCTACATGGTATTCCAGGTGTTCTGATTACATTAGTGAACTCAAAAGATGGAGAATGCAATATTTCACTAATAATTTTGAAGTATTAATTTGAGAGCTGCAATGTTTTTCGTTTTTAATGAATGTGTGTTAAATACAATCTCAATCGAACTATTGGCCATACCGCAGCTATACGAGAATCCAACGAACTTTTAATGTTAATTATTTGGAAAGTAATATTCATACTGAATTAATACTCCAATTCCAAAATAATTGTATTTTCAAAAATTTTCATTAATCTCCGCCAAGAGCACAAATCAATCTCCAACAATCTCCGCCGATACAAAATACTGAAAGACACAAATGATAAAATTAATCTCCACAAATACTTGCCCCTGATTATGATAATAAATGATTGAGGGGATTTTAGTTTTGTTCTTTAAATGTGCAGAAATTTTATCCGAACAAATGTAATATAAGTTCTGCAAAGGAATTTTAAAGTCTTAACATGTTCGGTTCAAATTTATTTATATTTAGAAGACAAAACTAAAATTCTTTCAATCATTTAGTACTACAATACACTGATCTTTTAAATAAAATTAACAGAGCACTTTGGGAATTAAATGAACGGTTTCCCAAAATACGCTATAAAATGTTTCACATATAACAATTTTTTTCTCGAAAGGGAAACAAAAACGAGCAAAATGGTATGTATAATTTTGTTTTAATATCTCAAGGACTAACTCCTTTAAATTAATAAGATTATTAAGTTCACTCTGCATATTCCGCTTGTTGTCTTTGTCTTCTTTTGACCTATAGCTACATCTTTCTCCTTACTAAATATGGGAGGTAGATAATTTGAGAATTGACAGTAACATAAAATTTTTAAAATTCCTATGGCCGGTTTCTCCAAGTATTGTTAGAACATTTAACGAATGTTAAACTTTAAACAGTTTGTTAAATATAGTTTTTTTTATATTTTCAACACTAGTTTGGCTTAACAGACTGTTAAGTGTTTGTTAACTTTAAATGTAGGATTTTAAGCAGTTAACTCATTTGACAGATAGTTAAATATGGCAGATGACACCACAGCTGTTCAAACAGAAGTTGTGACAATAATATTTTATTTCTCTCTTTAAGCAATGTTTTGTAAATGACTGATAACATAACATTTAAAAGACACTTTGGAAAGCTAATATAGGGAAGATAATCTTCAAAAGTGAACTGATTGTCATATCGGCTGCTTATTTTGATACTGAGCTAGTATTTATTGAAGAAGTATCCAAGATTTGGACGGCTATCATTTCGATTATTCTCTCTTAGAAAATGTGAGATCTTAAAGTAGCAAGGTAACTAGGAATGATGATTTATATATTATGCATGATACTCAATTTGTGACAATATAGATTTTCAAAACAAGTAGGCTTCAAAATTTGCAAGAAATTTAAACCAGACTTGAATATCCTACAAACAGAAATAGACCACTTACTCCAATTTAGCATCTACTATTTACTCTTGATTCTATGATACTGGTTCTTGTCAACTAACTATAGCCAATGTCAATAATGTTTCAAAATACACAGTGACTATTATATTAAAAACTTTTCAGCAAAAATCACTTCTTTGAGAAGTCATCTATTAGCATTAGTACTATAACCTCACTTTGTAATAATATTATTATTCAATAGTAGTCACCTACAACTTTCATTTGTCTTCTTTTTTATCGGCCATGGCCTACTGTACCAGGTTATGATTTTATACATGTTTCATGACTTACTCTACAATACAGAATTTAAAGAATAATATCAGCCAATAAAAAATTGCCTTACATGTGCAAAATCATTACCAACTGCTACCGAGTGGTTAAAATAGTGTTAACGACTGTTATAGTTGTGTTGGTTGTTTTAAACAAAATTATGTTGAAGAAATGGAAAATACATTAACAAAACGTTAAAAATAAACAGGCTGTTAATTCAACACTAGTTAGGCCAAATTAAACACTTCTTGGAGGAACTGGCCACTAGCCTACTTTTCATTTTACTACTACCCCATTTTCACAATATTAAGATTACTTTCTCTCTAAATAGTCCTAGTAATTGAGAAACGATGTTAAATAAAGAATTTTCATCGCAATCCTGCGTGTAATTCTTTCAGTCTCAAGAAAAAGAGAAATATTCATTAAATTTCCGAGGGGCGTGGAAAAGTAATTACACGCAGAGGCCGGAAGTATAAAATACCAAAGAACTCAAGACTTACCCCCTCCACCGCAGCATGCCTCCGCTCTAAATAATGTCCTCTGCGTGATTATGAAAGGTCATTAGGGACATTGTGTTTTATTTATCTTTTCCACGCTTTCTAATCTTCTAGAAAGTAATTAACACATTCTGAGGCAAGAAAATCTCATTTTATATGTGCTGCGTGTTAAGATTGTCTACATTTTAAATTTCATTTTTTTTCCCATTGTTTCAAACTTTTCTGTCGTCGGGACGACCTTAAAGTCCTATCAGTGGGAAATGAATATTCTCTTTGCTTGTGAACTAGGAAAAAATCTATGAAACACTTGAAACACGAACTATTGACGTAGGAGTTCAGAGAAATAGGAACAAAAATTAATTACAGAAGAACCCAGTTCAGAGAAATAAAGGGGACGAAGACATTTAGAGGTCAGTTTTCATAACGTCGTTGTTCCTGCAGAAACTTCTATGTGCAAAATACAGGGACATAATTTTATTTTTACTAACATTTTTAATATTAACTTGGCTATACTTCTGGATCAACGCCGTTTGCTACCCCCTTCCACGACTGGAGTTCGATGATACTGGCGTAGAATACAAACAAATCACTTTATTAGGTATAGGAGGGAAGAAAAGTAGTTCATTCATTTACGTAAACTAGGAAATATCGCGATTTTGAGTTTCATAATTTTCATTAGGTTTTTGTTTAATAAAAATACAGTACAGTATTAACAATGAGTGTTTTTACTCACGAATTGAACTGTCCATGCGGACGTATTCATTATGCAGTGTATATTATACTGTCTACAGCACATTAGCGTACAATATAGAGAATGAAGTTAAATTAAAATATAATCATAATATGGATATTTAAACACATTTAAAAAATGGTGGCCGTTCATTTCGATACAAGCTTCAGTGCTAATGTGCATATTATCGCACTATATACTATCGTACCTAATCCCAATTACCAGTTTCGTCCTTCGTACTAGTAACTCATGTTGAAATAATTCTGTACCTACTCTATAAAAGAGTACCTTACGTATTGTAAATTCAATCTTCACTTCTGCCCGATCCGAAAAGATAAAATTACTCAGACATACTATCTACTGTCCGTCCAAGTGGTTATGTCGTATGGTCGTAGAAAGGGAGGAAATAACGTGACAGTTAATTACTTAACGAGCCTCTTTTATTTAAGTTATTTTAAACAGTTGTATAATATTACATAGACGTCCAATTCCTAACAGAAATTAATGTTCTCAGAAAAGAGCTAAGACAGCCCAGCAACCAGCTGGCGAATAAAAGCTGGTGGGGGAAACCGGGATACGACGTAGGCAAATGGACGACAGTACCTGTGCGAAAATAATTCAATATTGAAAGCTCTTTCGTCACTGGAAAACGCGAACATATTTTTGGAACGTACTGTTTACTATGACCGTAAGGCTACTATGACTGTATATGAGGTCTTGGATCTGTGTGGAGGACGATTGAACTTCATTAGTAGAAGGGGTGGGAGAGAAGTACATTAAAAAACTCAGGTGCAATAAAAATTGAAGTAAAAATAAAATGATGTCTCTGTATGAAGAAAGAAGAAAAAAAACACATTCATTCTTCTATGGCAGTAGTGCATAGGACAGTGTGAATTCTTACATTTTCGAAAGAAAGAAATACAGTGGAAGTTCTTAAGTTCGACATCCTATAGTTTGACTGCTTAAGTAGGAGAATTAGACACGCCCCTATACGGACACTAAGAAATGTGTGTGCCATTTGAATGGGAATTGGTTCTGTATCTTGTAGTGATACTTTTGTTAAAGGAAAACAGAATATTTTATTGATTAGGACATCCATGTTTAATCACTGATTTTAAATTAATGAACTATTCTTTCTCTATTTGAGAATTGTGCCGTTTGTGAGACGGAACTGTAGAAACCCACTGTGGTACTAGAAGCGCATACATAAGTCTCGTGGCGGGCAGGAAATGCAAGTACAGTACTGTATTCGTTTATGGATAACCAATAAGGATTTGTATTCATTTCACTTGCCACACCCACTACCCTTATTGGACTGAACTTTCAATTCTGTTCACTCGAACTTAGAAGAGTCCACTGTATAATTTATTACATATAGGAGATTTTATTATTTGCTGTATCACTATTTAAGTTATTTAATAGAGCAAAAATTTGAAAATCGATAAATATGTCACATAGGAGTTATTGCCGGGACAACGACGATAAGCTTCCCTGATTTTGACGCCAATGCATCAACATTTGGAGCCTTAAACGTTTTCTTCTTCACGATGGCAATGGAGATATGAGACTTATATGAGTGTTACGCTATTATTTTGAAAAATCTTATCTCGAAGGCTAGGCCTTCTCCGGATGTAGAAATTTATAGGGAGATTTCTTATTTCAAATGAAACGTATGGGGAAAAACGTTGTGAAAATTCATTATCACTTGTAAACTTTCCTTGTGAGTAAATATGAAACTTTTCAAGGGGATGCTGAGCTAGCACCAATTCAAAGACACACGATGCGCCTCCATCAAAATCCAATGTGTATTTTTTTCTGTTTATTTCTATTATTGTATTTGTATTCCTGGTGCTGTGGAAGAGAAGGCCTGATGGCCTTAACTACACCAGAATAGATAGATAGATAGATAGATAGATAGATAGATAGATAGATAGATAGATAGATAGATAGATAGATAGATAGGTAGGTAGGTAGGTAGGTAGGTAGGTAGGTAGGTAGGCAGGCAGGCAGGCAGGCAGGCAGGCAGGCAGGCAGGCAGGCAGGCAGGCAGGCAGGCAGGCAGGCAGGCAGGCAGGCAGGCAGGCAGGCAGGCAGGCAGGCAGGCAGGCAGGCAGACAGACAGACAGACAGACAGACAGACAGACAGACAGACAGACAGACAGACAGACAGACAGATAGATAGATAGATAGATAGATAGATAGATAGATAGATAGATAGATAGATAGATAGATAGACAGATAGAGAGACAGGCAGGCAGGCAGGCAGGCAGACAGGCAGGCAGGCAGGCAGGCAGGCAGGCAGGCAGGCAGGCAGGCAGACAGACAGACAGACAGACAGACAGACAGACAGACAGACAGACAGACAGACAGACAGACAGACAGACAGACAGACAGACAGACAGACAGACAGACAGACAGATAGATAGATAGATATATAGATAGATAGATAGATAGATAGATAGATAGATAGATAGATAGATAGATAGATAGATAGATAGATAGATAGATAGATAGATAGATAAACAAACAAATAAACAAATAAATAAATAAATAAATAACCAAATAAATAAATGTAACTCTTCACCATGTCTCCTCATATAACATCCTCATATAACAAGTGTCAAACTTAGGCGATTGGTCTGCCACCTAACAGTGAAGAACAAAGCTTACAAACGTGCTTTCTAGCTTTCATAATGGAGAATCGCGTTAGTGTACAGAAATTAGAAAAAAAGTCTGTCTGCGCAAGTTGTGTTTTAAGCCGAGCTCTGTTACTAATGCATCCTCGTAGAATTTACCCCACTGACCTTCTGTGTAAATATTTCCTAAACAAATGTTTGCAAGCTCTCCTCTTTTCCTCCTGTGTGCAATATGTCATCCCTTAACTCTGTTTGCCGCAAACCCCAGATGCGTTGCTCCTTGCTGCTTAGTTAATATTTATTACGTCCAAATATTGTGCCAAATTGATAATCAAATGCTGCACTCCGTGCTGGAGCCTCCGATGAACAGAGAAGGGGACTCGGAGAGGAATGAAATAATGCTTACGTTAAGAGACACACGGATAAATGGGTTTGCTCGTTTATCTAGCGTTTAATACAATTTGGTACATGAAATGCTGTACAGAAAAAAAACGGAAAGTTAAACATATTAAAATGACTATTACATTTTTACTACAGTAGAGCGTCTCGTTTAGGCACAGTGAAAACGTAAACAAAGTGCAGGTAACGTGTGGGGGGAGGACGAGCCATACGAAAAACACGAGGGATGAACAAGGTTTTAGTTATAACATTTATGGCGGAGAATTAATTTAAATTATATTTTTCAAAAACACACAAAATGAAAGAACACAAATTGCTTAACGTTATCATTAGGCTTCGAGACTTCGGACCCGATAGAGCTGTTCAGTGGGAAATCCGCATAACGGCGTACTGAGTATAGTGGTAAAGCGTACAGTGGATGGGGGTACTGTAGAATGAATGCCAACAAATACGCAAAGGAAAACGCTGTGGATTTGAAGGTTCTGACGAATAATTTGGTTTTCATACAAACCTCTTTTCAAACTGTATCTGAAACTATTAGAAAAGTCAGAGCAAGAGATGCCGGAAGCCCTCAAATTAGTTGAGGAAATGACACAGAGAATTAATGAGACACCAAGTACACAGGTTATTGAATGTGAAAAACAGAAGTGAAAATCAATTTTATGTAAATATAACGGATATGGAATATTGTGTAATATAAACAGAAAATTAGTGGACATAGAGTCACCCGAGAATAAAGAACTGTCTCTTAAAGATTGCAATGATGTTACGTTTTTTCGTTTTGCTCTTATCACGTCATGCGACGTAGAGCGCAGCTTTTCACATTACAAACTGTGTTTGGCAGATAATCGAAAAAGATTTAAGTTTGAGATAATGAAAATGTACCATGTTGTACATTGCAATTCGGTACTGTAACTCCACTTACTAAATACAATAGGATAAATGAAAAAATTAAAATTGCTACATGTATATTTCCACCTTAACAATGTGTATAATTGATATTGATATTGGTATTTATTTGTCATTCAACTTTACAATTCACAGTTATGGTGGACCTTCACATTTCTGTTTTTCGATCCACCATCCCTTTAATACATATAACTCTTTTCTATCAAGGTATTCTTTGCCGAGAATTTCTTGATTGCTTTCTAATGTTCTATTATGACTGAATTGCTATATGTCCTTCCCCCTCTATCCTCTTCTATTCTCTCCCTCCTACCTAGACTGTTTCCCTTCCATTCCTAAATTTCCTATTTTATTACCCCTATCCATATATTTATTTCGATAATACTCCTACAGTTATAGTATCCCTGCTACTACTCCCAATCTAAAACATTGAAAAACATCAAATATCTGATTCACTTAAATTACACTTCCAATTTCTCTCTCATTCCACTTCACATTTGTTCAGATATCATTGTATTCATTGTTTGATAGTTTATCTTATTACACTCTTACCCTATCTTCTTACACTAATACTTTCTTCTCTGTTCCTTTTCTTACACTTTTGCCACACCTAACTTTTCTGCACTCACTTTTTAGCACTCTTCTTCTTCGCTATAACCTCTCCAACGGCCTTATGTGTATAATTAAACACAGATGCTTATAAAAGGCAGGAGAATAAAAGCTTTTCCTATTCTCTTGGCATTGTCATTGTATATTTAGTGTCAGAATGTACATATGTGTGTGTTTCCCCATACTACCGTACTCTATTCTAATTAGAAACGTTGTTACCTCAACACATCTCTACCTTTCACTACCTGCAGCGAGTCAACAACCTATAGTACATGCACAGTAAACTTATTGTATCGGGTCCAAAGTCTCGAAGCCTGGTTATCATATACACATTTTTACAAATAAGCAATTGAAACGTTGAAATAATTCAATACAATAAATCGAATTTTGCTACTTATATGATGTAGATTTCAAGAAGCATTCTTTACGGTCATTAATTTCATTCCCTGTATGATTAACATAATACGAGTATCACCATCTTCTGAGGCCGAATTAACAAAACTACAGTGTATTGGTCTGAAGTGACAACACTATTTCCTAAACAAAATTATCCCTTCTCAAAGTTCAATTTATTCAAGTTCAATTTAAAAAACGGTGATGTTATTACTTTATTCCTTCCAGGGGTATGGCTTTAGGATGTGGTTTATATTATTGAATCACATTATACATTTATAATACACTGTATTGTACAAGATGGGTCAAAAGTCGCTTTCCCCATTATTTGTTCCAGATTTCATACTTGTATACATAAACAGATGCCATAACTTGAATAAATGAATACCTGGTTTAATAAGTGGTGGGATGACAAACATGTTCGTGCATCAAGTTTTTTTTTTCCGATGACACGTCTTGATATTGTTGTTGTTTTGTTTTATTGTGTTGGGTCGCGTCTCTATGCAATAACTGTCAGTTTCTTACAATGAATCGCAAATTAACCATAGAACAACGTGTTTTTGTGCTACAACGTTGGTGGAAGGACAGTAAGAACACACCATTGGTGATAGCTAGACTTCGTGGAATTGCCACGAGAATCGCAAGATTTACTGCGCACGCGGTATGGACTGTATGAGAAGGGGGCATGTAAAGGATGAAGTATGCCTCTAATGTAAACACTGAGCAGTATACTGCGGTTACGATAAAACCTGTATCCTGCATTCAAGAAATATAATGAATGATCATTGAAGTAGCAAATGTCTAAACATGTAAATACACAATTATTATATAGTGAGATATATTAGCTCTTAAAATTTAATGTAAGATACTCACATCATCCTTGAATATGTGCATTGCAGTGAAGAGTTACGTACATTTTGAGCGATTGCAAAGTAATCTCCTCCGATGGTCACTTAAACAGTTTTCATATTGGGAAATGTACGTTCAACATCACACGATGTAATACATACATATTTGAAGAACGGAAAGTCACTACTTTTTAGTACACCAACTTCAGATGTCTTGTCGTGACCTGATGGTACATAATTTATAATACGAAGTTGTGAATAGGCAGAATTTTTAGTAATAATGTTTCTCAACTTACATTTAACTTTTTATGAAATTAGTGAATTGTTATTTTGGATAACGGTTTGTGATACTTTATGCACTATATTAAGGGCGTCTGAGAGTTGTACTTTAGACGATTCTAAGACGATGATGCTTTTGGACACGATTTTAAAATTAGAATCAATGAACAGAATATCTTCCAATAGCTGTTCAGAAAGCAATGATTGTACAGCTGCAACAGCGGAACTGTCTATGCTATCCAATGCATCAATTTCCTCCATTATTTTGCCGTAATGTTCTGCATAATAATTAACAACATCCAACCACATTCCCCAACGGGTCAAAAAAACTGGCTGCGGGGGTAAGGGTATTCCAGGGGCAATTATTTGGAACAGCAACACTCTCATTGTAGTATGTTTGATTGAATTCTTGTCTGCACTGAACAAATGTTAAGCTTTGACTATTCCAACCACAGTAATGCAAAAACAAGTGCTTACATAGGTATGCATTAGCTGTAGTTGCTCTATCTATTTGGACCGGTCACAATTCTTAACATGAACTGCTTATACTACCAGACCGGGCTGTCTCCCACCTCCTCTATACTACCGTACATCGGCAACCTGATTGCATGCTGCGTGTGGCAATTCAACGAAGTCTAGTGATAGCAGACTTTGAAACAAGACTTCCTGATGTTCAAGATCTGCACAGTTGCGACAGATGATCGAACAGTCATTCGTGAAAATCGATGAAAATAATGACTTATGTTCTGCCATCTGTAAATCAGGCCTAAACGTTGTGAATTGTGTATCGAGAACAACATCTGTAAAGGAATGTGTAGTTAAATGTAAATTGAATGTAATTTTTATTAAATGTAAGGAAGTGATTGGGGAAAGCGACTTTTAATCCACTCAGTCAACAATGTGAAATGACCGCATCTTTATTTTAGTTCTATATATATTGTTTTATTTCTTTAATACTGATTTGTTACCCGGCACTGGACTAGACGAATCCATTTTGTACACTCCCACTCCAATTTTCGATTAATGAAGAGGCGGGTATAGATTAGATTTTCCCTAAAGAAATTAAGTTTTCTCTTCGTTATAGTCCAGTGCTTTCAAATTAACTCTGCACTCTCTAATTTCATTGTCTCTGAATGACCTCTGCTGTTTAAATTAGTGATGAAATAACATAAAATCTACGGCTTATATGATTATCCAATTTTGGATTGCGTTTCCTAGGAGACGTCTCGTGTTTGTCGTGAAAGTGATGTTTGCTAAAGGATGACTATCTGTAAGTGGCTTCATTTCTGTCTACTGCTGATATGTTTTCAAACCCGTGGTGACTTCTGTCCCAGAAATTCTCTTCTAGACTTTCTCTTCCTCGATACGGGTCGCTTTTAGCATGCACAGTCGCAACTAGGTCAGCCCGAAGTGAAGTGAGTGCCACGACCCGATGCGTTCTCTGATTTATTTTTCATATCGTGGCGGAGTAGGAATTATTTCCTCCGTCCCTCAGATTCACCAGGGAAGCCAACCGCGCAAAGGGACGCTGGAGACGGAATTGCCTTACATCACATACTTTTTTCTACACGGTGTTGCAAACAGCTTTAATCTACTTGTGAAATTAAGAAATAAATAAGTAAAAAATAAAAAAAAAACAAATGAAAAATAAATAAATAGACGGACGGACGGACGGACGGACTGGCAGGCAGGCAGCAGACAGACAGACAGATGGATGGGTAGGTGGACGGACAGACGGACGGACCGACAGACAGAAGGACGGTTGAACGCATGGACGGACAGACAGATCCGCTATCTGCTACTGAGAAGTTCTATTGCTCCTTACTGAAATGGATGTGCAGATTCAAAATCTGAAACCAGTTTTTGTCTAGAACGTCAGATTTTCTAATAAGAGCTAATAATATGTAAATTTCATTTTCACAAATCAGTGGATAGAATACGGATGGAAATTATGATTTTGGTTTATTTTGTTAATTTATTATTGCTATTTTATTAACCTAATTAGATACAAATATTAAAGAAGAAAAATTGGTCGTTGTAGAAACAGTTGTAACCCTTCTTATTCGGACCAAATTGTCGTTGGTAATCTTGTTTCCATTACTGACATTTACTAATGAAATCATTTCCAATGTTCATCACTTACATCGCCAAGATTAGAAGGAAAGATGACAAGTTGGGAATGGAAGAATTTCAACCTACATTCTGACATGTACTAATAATGTTATGTATATTCGCCAGAAATGTAGCAAAAATTGTACCGAAGACTGACACAGATCCTTCCATTCAGGATGTTCCTGAATACCTGAAATAGTTGCATATATAGGATGTTAAGAAAGAAGGGTCTAATATTTTGAAGGGAGGTAGTACACATTCAAACAAGAAAAAATCCAATAAACTTGAGTTCTAAAATCAATAGTTTTCACGAAAAACATACTTTAAAATTTGTGTGTTGATGACAGATTAACAAGGCCACAAATTCTACCTCGTAGATTTACTGGTTCTCAGTATCGACGTTTCATAGCAAGAAAATTGTCCGTCTTACTGAAGGAAGTGCCGTACAATCAAATACTATAAATATGGTTTATGCATGAAGGAGCACCAGTCCATTTCAATGACAGAGTCAGACGACATCTAACACAGATATTTAATCTTCGATGGATTGGTCGGGGAGGTCCTGTACCATGTCCTGCTCGTTCCCCAGGTCTTAATCCCTTAAAAGCCTTAGTGTATGAACACCCACTGAAGACGTTCAAACACAACTGGAGCGCGTCTGTCAGACCAACCAGAAGCGTTTGAAAGGTTGCGTGCTTCCCTAGGACGTCAAGCAGAAGGTTGTGTTATGATGAATGGAAGTCACATCAAGTATCTGCTGTGAACAAGTTAAAAAAATTATAGCTATTTTTCTATTTTTGTAATTTAAGATTTTTCTCTTCTTCCCTGGCCCTGCCTGGAGAGAAATAAAAAATAGGTTGCAGCCGCCAAATTACTCTTCAAGGAACGACCACTCATATAAATTGAGGGAAAGAAGGCAGAGGACGGACACTGGAAAGTTTTCTTTTCTCAATCGTACTATCAGGGACTGGAATGCTTTACCTG
This sequence comes from Periplaneta americana, assembly GCF_040183065.1. Taxonomy (NCBI): domain Eukaryota; kingdom Metazoa; phylum Arthropoda; class Insecta; order Blattodea; family Blattidae; genus Periplaneta; species Periplaneta americana. Next base: position 29,067,063 of record NC_091131.1, read on the forward strand.
CAGACTTACTAAAGGCTTTACCAACAACCAAAAATGTATTTAAAAAAAAGCTTAAGGACCTTACTAATAGACGGTAATTATACACAGTATTTAAAGGGTGTAAATGATATGTTATTGAAGTGTTGTATCAGTGAAGAATTATGTTGTGTCAGTGAAGTGTGTTCTATCAGTGAAGAAGTGTGTCGTGTCAGTGAAGTGTGCTGTGTAAGTGGAACGTGTTCCTGTCAGTGAAGCTGTATAGGTTATAGTGGCAGTGCAAAGTATTTGAAAAGTGAAATGTTTTTGAAGTGTTAGTGAAATCAGGATAGAATCAGTGAAATGTGTCGTAGTTCCAGTGCAGTGAGTGAGTTGACAGCGAAATGAGTGTAATGTTGAAAGGTACTTGTGCAGATATGAACATATACTCGTGGGTTTTAGTTCGATCTTAGTTTTAAGATACAAATTAGAATATTTCAAATGTTATTTTAAGTGATCGTTTCATTTAATTTAGGATATTCCCTGGTGTTGTTATTATTATTATTATTATTATTATTATTATTATTATTATTATTATTAGTATTAATTATTGGTAATATTATTAAATGGATTTTTAACTAATAAGTTTATTATTGTCATTATTGAGTGTAATTAGTTACCACTGCCACCGGGTATATACCCATTGCAGTGTGAATAAATACATACACACACAAGATCACCAGATCTGAATCTGATTGAATATGCATGGGAGGCTAGAACTAACAGTCAGCAAAACACTAGTGTCGAACTAGGCAGAATTAAAAACAATTAGATAACTGCAGCATAGACTGAGGTAGGGAAAAGTGATTACTGTAAAAAAATTGTAGATTTCATGGAGAAAGTTACACAACACAGAACTGCATGCATTGTATTCTTCACCTGACATAATTAGTAACATTAAATCCAGACGTTTGAGATTAGCAGGGCATCTAGCACGTATGGGCGAATCCAGAAATGCATACAGAGTGTTAGTTGGGAGGCAGGATGGAAAAAAGACTTTTGGGGAGGGCGAGACGTAGATGGGAAGATAATATTAAAATCGATTTGAGGGAGGTAGGATATGATGATAGAGACTGGATTAATCTTGCTCAGGATAGAGACCAATGGCGGGCTTATGTGAGGGCGGGAATGAACCTCCGGGTTCCTTAAAAGCAAGCAAGTAAGTAAGTAAGTAAGTAAGTAAGTAAGTAAGTAAGTAAGACTCCATGCCTGCGGCTGGCAGGGTGAAAGTCTGCTATGAAGGCAAAGGAGGTGCTACAAAACATTAAGTGAAAAAAGTGAAAAGCAATTAAATGAATAATTTTAATGAGAAAAATTTCTGTGTGGTTTGCGTAATACTTTTATGATTTGATTTCCTTCCATTTGAGAAAAGCCACGGGATCTCTGACAATATTTTAAGCCCTATACAGGAAAGCCAGAATTTTTTAAACCCCCTTAAATGAACATTTTCAAGTAAAATAAAAAATTACCAAAACTGTCATAGCTGCTAACAAAATATTGATAGAGAGATGGTCAAGGTCTTGAAAAGTTCATCCTTACACAATCAATGATATATTTAATCGGTAGTAGTTTGTGTAAAGTAAAATTTGGTCAGCTCTCAATAACATACTGTTTTAGCCAAGGGAGGTCTCAAACTTTTGCTAGTTATTGTAAAACAGAGTTAACGTTCGGACTGTTCGGAACAGAACGTCTATAAATAAGTGAAACTGAACAAATATTTTATGCATTCTGTTAAAATGTAATTCTTTGCTTATTAAATAAGTCCATCTTAACGTGCCTAACTTACTGTGTTTTGGCCCATACATTCAGCTGTTAATCCTTGAATGTAATGTACTGTGAAAATATGAGGATTCTCCATGAATGAAGTGTGTAATACAGTGCTTCCATTCTTTCATGCGCTTAATTGCCTGCATTGGGCTTTCAGCCTAGAAATGAGCAAGGAATACTAACTAGAGGATTAGGTTGTGGCCATGTTGGAAGCGTGGGAGTGCTTTACTTTGATACATGACGCAGTAATTTTAAATAAATAGCACTGTATTTATTATCATGTGCCCCCGGGAACAATTTCTTTTTCACAACTGATATACTACAGTAATGCTCGCTAAAATAATGTGGTTTTAAAATTCCAATTGTGTTCGCTCTAACAATGTAATTTACATTTTTGTAACGCGGATCCATATCTCGTCCTAAATATGCGCATGCGTTAAATTTTGAGCAGAATTTTAAATTCATAACTCAAAATACGAAAGTTAAATAGGCTACTGTCAACTCCAAATATAGTGAACCTCTGCGGACTTGCATACTTCGTTCACTATATCGAACAAGAAAATAAAATACTATCTGTGAGGTTCAGACCTGTCTTCAGGCAGTTCACTAAACAACAACAGTAATTAAAACATTTCACTGGACTGTATATTACTCACAGTTGATTTACTTAAACTACCCTGTCGACCCACGTCCGCTTGCAAAAGATCACGTTCAATGTCACATAATATTCGCCTTACTTTCCAAAGAAAACAGTTTACGCTTCAACATTTTTATACATCATATTCACTGTTCGAACACTAGAAACAGACTAATCAGGTAGAAATGACAAACGCTGTTATGGTGTGACTTCGTATTTAGCCTTGGAATTTCCCGGCTCACTTAATGGAAAATGGAAGGGAGTTGTTTGAGTTTGAAAGCCATCGAAATCTTACCTTTATTTATGACCTAGACATAATGTCCGTCCCCTTTTAATAAAAGAAGGCAATTTAATTTTCCGTTGTTTCGATGCTACCCGTCATATTGGAAATATTTCTGAGAACAAAAGACAACCCTTTGACGGTGGAGGATTAGAAATAACAGTAGGGTAGTGTGCCTGAGAACCAAGCCCCTACAGTCTCGGCTGCGCGAAACGAGGAAACCGGGGCAAATTGAACGCTGCGCTTGCCGCCATGATGTTGGAGAGCAGACGCATAATAGCAGAACGTAGATCACGCAATTTAACGCTGTGATGATCTAAAATTGACAGATTATGGCCATTTTCGACGTTTAACGTAAAATTAGGACGAAATAAACATATTCAAAGTTTCGTTGATATGCGTTAGAACGTTAAAGAAAAGAAAATACGTACGCAGCAATTTGTAGAAAACATGCTGATACATCCATAAATAGGCCTACACAATATACATTATAGCTTGTATAATTTTACTTTAATCAGCATATTGTTAGGTTTCAGAGAATCGAAAATTATATTAACATACATTACTCTTAGGTCACAAGACATAAATGTATGCACCTTGACTACACAAGTTCTTATTATTATAAAATTCTTAAGTGAAATAAATATGTGATTATCAGTATAGACCTATTGTTAAGTTTTAGAGAATCGAAAATTATATTACCGGTACTTGTAGACCACAGGACATAGGTACTCTGGCAAAATATAATGTGCGATGGTAGCCAAATTACATTGAATTCATTCTTCAATTTAATAAACGGAATGCTATCAATTATAAAACGAGATACATTGCAAACAATAGGTAACGTGAAGACCTAAAAACTAAACAATTACTTTATGCAAGATAAAAAAACCACATAGACCTACTTTTTTGTGTGTGGATTTTTTACATATTGTATTGTTATTTTAAATAAATAAAATAGATATATTATCATTGCTTGCGGAGTGATGGTACATAATTTTTACGCACATATGTAATATCAATAAGATGCCATTCCTTGCTTTTGTTAATAAAATATATCCGGCAAAATGTAAAAGAGTTATTTATAGGTGAACTCTGAATCATAAGTTCACAAAGAAGGCTTAGCTATTTATTTATTAGCTGTATATTTATTTATCCATATATGGATCTTGAATGAAAGTTTATTATCTTGCAGATAAATTCATCTACATAATAAATACAAAAAGTTATCTTTCCACTAATGTTTTAACATTTGATGTGTAAGTCTAAATACAGTAATTCACTCAGTGGGATTTCTCTGCAGTCTGATATACCTGTACTATCAACTAAGTATTCTTAATTGTCCTAACTACTGATTGATTTTTAATGATATTGATATTGTAACAACAGAGATAATATTATATCGTACCTATTGCAAATGACTTGGAAAATTAAACAGGGATGGTATTATCGCCGCGCTCTCATGGTTAACATTCGGCATTTCTTTGAAATCTAATTGTATTATTGTTTTAAATTTTTTTGTCGCCGCTCCATTCACTCGCCTCAATTTCAATAATGCAACCAATAAGCTGCTTCCATTATTAAATGACACTTACTTGTCTAATCCACGTGGACTAAAAACGAGGATACAATGTCTTGTGCTGAGGACGAACATTAAGGTATGAGATTAAAAATTAATATTAAAGAGTTATTATTAAGAGTTAAAAAAGCCAACGTACTCGTATATGAAATAATAATGATAATAATAATAATAATAATAATAATAATTACCATTTAACAATATAACAAACTAGTGCTTATTCTTATCGAGGAAGTAGACGTGACAAAGTGACGCTTAGAGTGAAACCTAGAGAGCAACAATCGGTCGGCAAAATTATGTTTTAAAGCACACCGCACGTTATTGTAGATGCCGGCATGTTAAGCATGAGTCCGCGGCGATAATATGTCATCTTTCAATATTATATTGCCATTACTTTCACACTATTCACTAAAAACACCCGAGACAAAACAAAGGACAAGTATGACAATCGTGTTTACCGCTCTATTTCTACCAGTAGCATGGCGGCGTAAACATGCGCAGACAGGTTTCAATTTTGGACAGCACACCAGCGCTCTGTGTGAGTCTAGTATACTATATAACGTCTTTGCTGAGAACAGAATGGCAACCCTTCGACGGTGGAGTGAAGCAAGGTCGTCACGCGTTGGCTGGATTTACAGTACAGCGCATTGTCTAGGAATCATTAATCCTACTTTTGTTCTTTGGCTAAAGGAGTAAGAAGCTTAGAATGTTGTTTTCAACACATTCTTTCAATTTTATACAAGAAGGTCCGACTTCAAATAAGAATCTGTCAGGATATAACTCTTGTAACTTCAATTTTTAAGGTACACTACAATCGAAGCGAGGGATCACTATAAACGGAAATATTAATATACTTTTTAATATATCCGGGTCGGGATCAACGACATTAAGATATATGGATCACATGAGGAAACAAAGAGAAAGGCAGAAAAGGAAATAATGGAGAAAGCTGGATTTTCAGCGAAAGACCTGCTCTTGGGCAGAACACTAAATGAATAAATAAATGAATATACATAAGTTAAGTAAAGTAAATACATAGCGCTACAGCCCATGAAGGGCCAAGACCGACTAGCCGCCTGGTGGCCTAACGTCCACATGCCGAAGCAGAGGTGGACGATCATCCAACCAGAATGAAGGTATCGTGTGGTCAGCACGATGATTTCTCCAGCTGTTATAGCTGGTTTGCGAAACCGGATTTTCGCTACATATCTTAGTGCCTCACGATGCTGGGTGGGCACCGGTCCGATACACTGGCCGAAATTTCATGAGAAAATTTCTTCCCCCATGAGAACTCGAACCAGCGCGCATTCCGTAACGCGAGTCCAAGGCAGGATGTCTTACATCACGACGCCACGGCGCAGGACAAATATACAGTATATATGGGTAAATTATTTTATATTGGGAATTACAAAACGTATAATTACAAATTACAGTATTATCTTTTTATATTATTCGTTTGATATTTTCTCGTTCTAAGGCCGTGGACGATTGGAGCACAAGTTTGGTTACCATCCGGCTGTACATGTTTGTCGTTCTGGTTCACTGACATTGAGAGCTGCGCTACTACTTTTCATTCGGTAGAGATACAGTTCAAGCTGACACAACTTAACAGTTTCAGTACTAACTTCTCAGCTCTGCTTATCACAGGTAATTGAGGGCTTTGCCGGAAGAAAGGCGGATAGACCTATACGCCCTTCTTCGGGAAAACGGTTTAAAATGTAGTGAATAATTATAGTAGCGAAATTTTGTTTTGATTGTACTATACATACCTGCAGGACAGGGTTGCGTGCGTGTATAACATTTTATTCAGAAATCTTAGATTGGATGTATCCCAATTTGTCATATTGACGTAAACGCCCTTTTTCCGGCTAACCCCTCAATTGCTTCCTACTGAAACAGGTTCGTTTCTCCCTCACTATTAAGTCTAGCCTCCTATTTCTAACTTAAAATAATAGTATTTTATCCTAGCCTTCATTCAGCCTAAGATAATTAATTTTACTTCTTCTAAATTGTACAGTTTTACCAACTCTTTTTTTAAATAAATATTAATAATTTTCTTTAATACACCGCCCCCACTACTCTTTAAAATAAAAGCCGTCATTGCCCTTCGTCCAGTAGAGAACAGAAACAAAGACGGAAGGGTGGAAAAGGAGATGAAGTGAAAAAATAAACGACGAATTTAGAAGAAAAGAAGAGAAAGACAGAAGGAAAAAATAGCATGAAATAGAGGAATCCGTAGAGACAGAAAGGGGGAAGTGGAGGGGTAGCACACATTGCCGTTGTTGATGTGGGGCTCCGAGGTGAGTCGAGATTGGAGCGGACTTTTCATCCGTCGCGGTAACTCTGTTAGCACGGGGTCACTGACGAAGTGATCGATATTCTTCAGGGGATGCAGCAACCCTCCAGGGGAATCAGAGCGAGGAACTTGAGTGACGCTACAATGCTAACTCCATCTGCATAAATCATAATCTGAAAACTGTTTACTGGGAACAAAGTTGTGCCGAGTCAGCGGGTGGAAACCAGACGACAAAAAAATCACTGATCGAACAGGAATTGAAGAAAAACATTATTTTCACTGCATGACGTCACAGATATTACAGTCTGAAGTTTCTGAGATAAAAAAAAATTACGTTATTTGTAACGACTTTCACCCGTTCTTCATTGAATCCTACAACGATGTCCATTACTATATTAGGAGAAGTCCGTGTAATTTCGACCATTTACCTTAAATCGCGTATAACTTCATTCATGCCATTAGGAAAGTTCAGGATAACACAGAGGGTTTGGAGTTGAACGGGTTACATCAGCTGCTTGTCTATGCGGATGACGTGAATATATTAGAAGAAAATCCACAAACGATTAGGGGAAACGCGGAAATTCTAGTTGGAGCAAGTAAAGCGATAGGGTTGGAAGTAAATCCCGAAAAGACTAAGTATATGGTTATGTCTCGTGACCAGAACATTGTACGAAATGGAACTATAAAAATTGGAGATTTATCTTTCGAAGAGGTGGAAAAATTCAAATATCTTGGAGCAACAGTAACAAACATAAATGACACTCGGGAGCAAAAATTAAAAACAGAAGAAATATGGGAAATACCTGTTATTATTCGGTTGAGAAGCTTTTGTCATCTAGTCTTCTGTCAAAAAATCTGAAAGTTAGAATTTATAAAACAGTTATATTACCGGTTGTTCTGTATGGTTGTGAAACTTGGACTCTCACTTTGAGAGAGGAACAGAGATTAAGGGTATTTGGGAATAAGGTTCTTAGGAAAATATTTGGGGCTAAGAGGGATGAAGTTACAGGAGAATGGAGAAAGTTGCACAACGCAGAGCTGCACGCATTGTATTCTTCACCTGACATAATTAGGAACATAAAATCTAGACGTTTGAGATGGGCAGGACATGTAACACGTATGGGCGAATCCAGAAATGCATATAGAGTGTTAGTTGGGAGATCGGAGGGAAAAAGACCTTTGGGGAGGCCGAGACGTAGGTGGGAAGATAATATTAAAATGGATCTGAGGGAGGTGGAATATGATGGTAGAGACTGGATTAATCTTGCTCAGGATAGGGACCAATGGCGGGCTTATGTGAGGGCGGCAATGAACCTCCGGGTTCCTTAAAAGCCAGTAAGTAAGTAAGTAAGTAAGTAAGTTAGTAAGTAAGTAAGTCAATAAGTAAGTATAACTTCATTCACTGCACTGCAAGCTCTATAAATTTTATAAACAAAAATTAGTATAGTGCACTGAATGCTTTGGTGAAACTAAAGATTAGTATAATTTTCATAAATTGATTAAAAATAATGTTTATAATAAAACGTATGTGTGACATTAAATTGTGGTTTTCTGTTAATGTATCTCCAGTAACGTATATATTATGCAAATCTAGCTCCAGGTAAAGCTCAAGTTCCAGAGTTTGTGTGCTCTCGATGTGAATTTCTGGCGTCTTGTCAGCCCACTCGAGTTATGTGGATATAAATGGAAAAATTGAGACTGTGTCGGGAGAAATTCCTGAGTACCTCAGTCGGTAAGAGCGTGACAATGGTCCCGGGATCGATACCCGGCCTCGGAATAATTTTTACTTTGAAATTATTCAAGTCTGTTTCACAGGAAGCATTACCTGAAAGCTAGATTTGCATAAAATATGTAAATAGTTTGTTTTCCTTATTCTTTTTGGTTTAAAGAAATTTGAAGAATTAAAAAGTGAACTAATAAATAAGTAAATAAATGTATATGTAAATAGTTTGCTTTTCTTATTCTTTTTGGTTTAAAGGAATTTGAATAATTATATGTATCAATAATATGATTTTTTTTCACTAACAAATATAAATGACACTGGGAAGGAAATGAAACGCAGAATAAATATGGGAAATGCCTGTTATTATTCGGTTGAGAAGCTTTTGTCATCTATCTGCTGTCAAAAAATCTGAAAGTTAGAATTTATAAAACAGTTGTATTACTGGTTGTTCTGTATGGCTGTGAAACTTGGACTCTCACTTTGAGAGAGGAGCAGGGATTAAGGGTGTTTGAGAATAAGGTTCTTAGGAAAATATTTGGGGCTAAGAGGGATGAACTTACAGGAGAATGGAGAAAGTTACATAATGCAGAGCGGAGACGTAGATGGGAAGATAATATTAAAATGGATTTGAGAGAGGTTGGATATGATGATAGAGACTGGATTAATCTCGCTCAGGATAGGGACCAATGGCGGGCTTATGTGAGGGCGGCAATGAACCTGCGGGTTCCTTAAAAGCCAGCAAGTAAGTAAGTAATCATATGATTTTTATTTTTGTATGTTTGTGTACTTTTTCAATATTTTTTTTTTATTTAAATAAACATTTAAAGTAGTTTAGAAGATAAAAAAATGTTCTTTCTCGTCTTCTTCAACTAGAAATTTGTTTAAAGAAATAAAATAATTATTACTAGTTATAAATTGCAGAAACCTGACTTGTCAGGGAACTTCAGATTTTTTTCCACAAAATACTGAAGGAAAAGTTTCAAGTTCATATAGACCCTCTGTCAAATACTATATCATCTTCTTCTTCGTCTTATTATTATTATTATTATTATTATTATTATTATTATTATTATTATTATTATTATTATTATTATTATTATTATTATTATTATTATGTTTTCATAACAATAGCCATTTCAAAATACCAAACACTTTTCAAGATAATCAGTTTTTTGACTCTCTTAAAAATTTTTACTGTAATGGACATACACGGTTCCTGCAATTGACGATTCAAATTCCATCACGACCTGATAGGAATTCGAATCCGCACCGTCTGAATAGGAGACCAATAGGCTAGCGCTTGAGCCAATGACGTGGTCTCCTCAATAAAGATAGTAAAAGATTTAATTTCATGATCAGAAAAATTATTATATCTTTTTTCCACTGCTGTACAAAAGAATTTAGAATTATGAGGACTACAAAACGCATATCACCCCGAAATCAATAAAATTAGTATACTTTACTTTACTTACTGGCTTTTAAGGAACTCGGAAGTTCATTGCTGCCCTCACATAAGCCCGCCAGCGGTCCCTATCCTGAGCAAGATTAATCCAGTCTCTATCATCATATCCCACCTCCCTCAAATCCATTTTAATATTATCTTCCCATCTACGTCTCGGCCTCCCCAAAGGTCGTTTTCCCTCCTGCCTCCCAACTAACACTCTATATGCATTTCTGGATTCGCCCATAAGTGTTACATGCCCTGCCCATCTCAAACGTCTGGATTTAATGTTCCTAATTATGTCAGGTGAAGAATACAATGCGTGCAGTTCTGTGTTGTGTAACTTTCTCCATTCTCCTGTAACTCCATCCCTCTTAGCCCCAAATATTTTCCTAAGCACCTTATTCTCAAACACCCTTAATCTCTGTTCCTCTCTCAAAGTGAGAGTCCAAGTTTCACAACCATAAAGAACAACCGGTAACATAACTGTTTTATAAATTCTAACTTTCAGATTTTTCGACAGCAGACTGGATGATAAAAGTTTCTCAACCGAATAATAACAGGCATTTCCCATATTTATTCTGTGTTTAATTTCCTCCCGAGTATCATTTATATTTTTTACTGTTGCTCCCAGATATTTGAACTTCTCCACCTCTTCAAAAGATATTTTTTTTTTAATTTTCATTTCGTACAATATTCTCGTCACGAGACATAATCATATACTTTGTCTTTTCAGGATTTATTTGCAAACCTATCTCTTTACTTGCTTCAAGTAAAATTCCCGTGTTTTCTCTAATGGTTTGTGGATTTTCTCCTAACATATTCACGTCATCCGCATAGACAAGAAGCTGATGTAACCCGTTCAATTCCAAACCCTCTCTGTTATCCTGTACTTTCCTAATGGCATACTCTAGAGCAAAGTTAAAAAGTAAACGTGATAGTGCATCTCCTTGCTTTAGCCCACAGTGAATTGGAAATGTATTGCAGTCAATAAACCATGGGCAATCATTTACTGAAAGGGTGAAAAATAAGCAAAATTTGTCCTACAGAAAAGTAATGGATATTCAGAAATGTGTAGAATCTGGGGTATGTTACTCACTCAAAGTGGAATTCACAGCATTGATAACTCCGATATCACAAATGTTTTGTTCTTGTCTACAGCATTATGTAATGCGCAGAGAAGTTTTTAACGATACAAGTTCTATGTGCAAATCTTACGGTGACAATCTTCACGTTCAATATTACCACATTTTATTTCCGTAGAAATCTCGTAACTGAATTCCTACAGCGTCACAAAGCTTCTCCCTTTACATTGCATACAGTATAATGAGAGATTGAAGAAAAGAACTGCGATATATTCAGCGTAGGAAGAAGATCTCATGGTTGAGATATGTCAAATTCTTTTAAACTATAGAGCGAAAAAATTATGTCGTTTCAACTCCGCCCTAACGTCGATGACAAGGCGGACGGGAACCATTACACTGAATTGCTTGACAAGGAACGGTTAAAAATAGCAGCAAAAGGGAGAAAAAGTAAATGAGGCAATTCTTTCAAAGTGCATGTTCCACAGCCTCTAATGGATGTTGTCACCTTCGCTTTCAGGGAGGCAGTGGAAGCTTCTTTCTATTTCTGCTCTTCTCTGTTTGTTTCAAAAAGACTTTCTGAAACTCTGAAGCGATCCTAAGAGAAACTACCACAAAGCGATGCGTTGCTTTGGAGGACTTGTCAGACCTTTTTCTAGTAAACTACACAGCCAGATCCAAATGCTACAGCACTTTCCTCTGTTATTTCATTTATAGCTTCCAAACCTTTTCTGTGTGCGATTTCTTGTTACAAGATTCGGTCCTTAATAGGTCTATATATCCGATAGCATACCGTAATAAATAAGTAAGTCAGGAATGAGATCATAAATGGACTAAAATACAGATATCTTAGTTTAAAATGTCATAATAGGAGAGCGAATTTTGATGACATGTCATTTTTTTAATAATTTCAAGGGAAAGATAGTTCCGGGATCGATATCCGGCCCCGGAACAATTTTTCCCTTGAAATTATTCAAATCTGCTTTACAGGGAGCTTCACCTGAAAGACTAGATTTGCATGTCATCTTTTTTTTTCTTTACATCCTTTGCTACGCCCGTAAATATATAAATTCTGGATATGAGCTGCTGGTTACAGAAATGTATAGTTTTTACGTCATATTTTGGTCATTTGTTGCTGTTTTAATCTTTTGGGTCTTTTTTTATTTTGATGCCATTTTTTGTACATAGGTTACATCTTGATTACACAACTTTTAACACCATATCACTTCGGAATAATATATTATATATATACATATATATATATACATATATATATATATATATATTAATGAGACAGATATCATCTCCTGAAGTGCAAGAGCAGGAAAAAACACTATCGGAATACAGCAAAGAGTGAACAAATTTCAAACACAAATACTCAATCGAGTGAACCTTATTATTATTATTATTATTATTATTATTATTATTATTATATATGCTTTCACGTATTAATTAACTAGGTTACCTTGTTGACTAGTTTAAGCCGGTAGGCAATCCTCAGAACTCGCTGGTCTTCGTGCCTTCTGATTGCGTTTCCTGTGTGGGTGTGTTTGTGTAGTGTAATATGGAGTCAAAAAGTGTGTGTGTTCTGAAATTGAGTTGTGTGTTGAGGATTTGATGTGGGTGTGTTTTTGTGTATTGTTCTAGTGCGTTTAGTTTCTGGTTTTTCGGTTGGAGATGTAGAATTTCCATGTCTGTGTTTATGTCGGTGTGTGCGTAGTTTGTGTTTGTGATGTATTGTGTATGTGGAGGTGTTTGGTGATTTGGTTATGGCTGTGATGTGTTCTTTGTAACGTGTACAAACTCAAATGCAATACCTCCAACAACGTCTACATAGGATAGACAGGCACATCATCTCAAACACGAAATCCAAAAATAGGTATTAGTTATTTCTCATGGCTTATTGTTATGGGGCAACACTAATCACATTTATGAAGTATTTACTTACTTACTTACTTACTTACAAATGGTTTTTAAGGAACCCGAAGGTTCATTGCCGCCCTCAAATAAGCTCGCCATCGGTCCCTATCCTGTGCAAGATTAATCCTGTCCCTAGCATAATATCCTAACTCCCTCAAATCCATTTTAATATTATCCTCCCATCTATGTCTCGGCCTGATCAAACTCTTTTCCCAGTCTTTGTGCTACAAAAATACGTATAATAATAATAATAATAATAATAATAATAATAATAATAATAATAATACGTACACGGCAAACTATTATGTATGGATGAAAAAGTAATGATTATGATATTTCAGTATATTTATGAAGCTTTAAATTTTGTTGAAGATATGATTATTACTCATAGACTATATCGACTTTCAGAAAACATGTTCATTCTCATGATGTAGGAACCGTGATTTTTTTTGGTAGGGCTAAGTCTATCGCGCTATCAAAAAGAGAGTGTGTTATATGGCAATAAACATTTTTAATAGCCTCCCTATCGATATAAAAAATGAAACTCAAAACATAAGATGATTTAGGGTCAAATTAAAGAAGTACCTAATATCTCACGCCTTCTATTCTGTAGGTGAATTCATGACATTCAATAACACTTCATGAAATTGATATTAAAACTTTTGTGTTGTACTAGTAGACTATTTATTATTGTAAATCTCATCTGTATATATTTCATCTAGACTGTGACTATAAATTAAGACTTTATAATAGTATTAAGTTTTTTTGAATTGTTCCATATTCTATCTGTAAAGCAATGTATGAATACCATGTCATGTTAATAAATACACTGTGTCCGGGACAAAATTTACCGATAAGAAAGTTTAATAACTCGCGTAATAATGGAGTTAGGAAAATGAAATTTGCGGCAAATGAAAGAGGGAAATTTTAAGTTTTATGTGTGATGTTGGCAACATTTGGTCATTGTTGTTGACATAGCTGTAATTAAAATGGCGTTCACAGTGCAACAAAAAGTTCAATGCTGCTTTTGGCTTGCCGAATTCAAGTATCCGAAGATAGTGGAGAGAAGATTTAGACAACAGTAGCCTGAGAAGCAACCACCAGATAGGCACACAGTAACACCTTGACACAGAAAGCTTCTTGAGACGCGGGAAGAAAGTGACAGAAGCGCAAGTCGACAGAATTCAGCAAGCTTTCCAACGGAGCCCGTGTAAGTCTGTTCGCCGTGCCAGCAGGGAACTTGCAATTCCAAAGTCAACTATCCACGATGTTCTGCTCAAGAGGTTACGTCTGCATGCATACAAGATTCAATTGGTTCAAAAGTTGAAACCAAATGACTTGCCTGCACGATATGATTTCACTAGTGACATGCTGTTGAAAATGGATATCTGCAGAAGGTCACGTTTAGTGATGAGTCCACCTTCCACGTCTGTGGGATCGTCAACAGGCATAATTGTCGCATCTGGGGATCAGAAAATCCGCATGTAGTGAGGGAATTGGAAAGAGACAGCCCTAAGATTAATGTTTGGTGCGGACTTACACATGAAACTGTGATTGGACCGTTCTTTTTTGTGGTCATTCGAAACTTTGAAAGTCCCTTTGTCAATTCCCGCAAACAGCATTTTCATCCATCAATTATTTGGTGAGTTATTAAACTGTGTTATTGGTAAATTTTGTCCCGGACACCCGGTACAATACAATACGCCCAAAAGTAGATTAAGAAAATCAACCAATAATTTTTTTACTTGGTTATTTAACGATGGAAGTGCTGAAATGACCACCTTTGTTGTCTACACAATTTTGTCACCTCTTTATGAAATGTCTCATAACTCGCCAATATCTTGTAGTTTAGACCTACAAATTCTCATCAACATCGTCCTTGCAGGTATTAGGCCTAGTGGCCTGTTACGGTCTCCTTCCATCTTTTCAGGGAGCGTCCCAAAGATCGTCTTCCATGTGGTATATAGCAGAGAATTTGTCTTGGGAGTCTGGAACGGTCCATTCTATTGACATGATTAAGCCATTTTTGTCTATAGTGGTTGAGATGTTCATAAATAGGTGTAATTTCCAATTATTTTGTAATTAGTTCATTCCTTTTGTGGCCAAGCAAGCTGTAGCCGGCAGTCCTCCTTAGAAATCTCATTTTCGCAGTTGTTAGGCGTTGAACATCTGAGTTTCGGACAGTCCAGGCCTCACTACCACACATGAGGACAGATCTTGCTAGAACTTTATATGCTTTTATAGTTTGACGACTTCAAGTGAAACCCCGTAAAACACGCCAACTTCTGGAATCTCTCTCTTTCTTTCTTCTCTCTCCCTCGCTCCTCGTCATTCAGTCACCAATCACCACGTAAATATCTGAGAGGGTGTGTGTGGGCATCGCGACCAATAGAAGAACCACTCTCCAGTATTACCACAATAACGTATTCTTCATTTTTGCCTCGACTGTCCGCTAGGAAGGTTCCATTATGCTAGCATTGCAGGCAACTAGTCAACCTTTTAATGCTTTTGTTAGCAGGTTTGACAAACTGTGAGTGGACCTGCAAGTACATAGTGCATAGTGCTCGCTCCCTTCCCCCCGGGCTTTCTCACTTGCTCCTCCCCAAGACAGCCAGCGCTCACGTAGTAACTCGGTCAGGGTTTCAGTTCGATTTGTCAATCTAATTATAACCTGCAGTGGCGTAGCATGAAATCTTGAGCAGGGGAAGCTAACTCAAGTTGTCTTTCATGTACATATGAGAAAACGTAATACAAAAATATAGTCTTAAAATAAATAGTAGCCAATGTCAAGCCAGCAGTCCGAAGATTGGTTGGAACATCGTAAGTAACACCAATGAGGCATGACCTCAAATGGTACGTAGTAAAATATGATTTCCTGGTTTACACATATCTCTAACAAATAGACACGGTCATTTGTTTTTTTTTTAAATCGCACTTTTGTTCGTAAGTCAGTCTTGATAATAGAATTGTCCTAAAAATTCAAGTAAATTGGTGTCAGGAACTGTTATTTCACTCATTATTTATTATATTAGCACACAATGCACACTAACACTTCAATTTGCAATTATATTTGTGGGAGTAAATATAACATTCTTCCCTCAACATTTCAGGGTCTTCTCGTCCCATAAACAAATTTAAACTTTTTAACTTAAAAATTAAATTCAACAAAAATAACGAGAAACAGTATATTGTGAATTTAAATACTATTATAGTCACTATCATGCCATAGTATGAAAGAAAAATTTCACAATCTCGAGCGGGAATCGAACCTGCGATTTCCTGTTTCCGGTCAGGCGCTCTACCACTGAGCTATCGAGTTCGTCTCACGCCAAAGGCTTGGAATTATCCTTTCATACCGGCGACTCTGTAATAGAGTACTGTCCATAGCGTCTGATCTAGTCAGCACTGCTTATGGGTTGAAAGGAACTTTACAAATGTAATCTTCATCTTACGATAATAGTATTTAAATTCATTCATATGTCACATCAACGGACGTGTATACGTCACCAAACATCGTAAGATGAAGAAAACAGTATATTCCTCGTCCAACCATTCAGTCCATGAACACATCTCACGAAAGGGATAACTCGGAAACTAAATTATTTGCAATGTCGAAGCTAGCTTCTTGCGAACCTTACGTCGAGGGTAGTTTAGTTAGAAAGGGATGGAAAATCTGCGGGGTGGGTTACACAGAAGAAACCAGTCTGCTTGGAAGCTGGTGTGTGCAGGCTTCTTGTTTACTGCTGCATCACAAATCATCCTGAGCTGCTGCATCACAATATTTAACGCGTAAATATAAATTCTATTAAAATTAATAAATGATTTTGTTCATAAACTGCAGGTTTACTATGAAATTATTATTAACTGGGGAAGCTGAACTTTTTAGCTTACATTAACGCTACGCCACTGATAACCTGTTATGTTTTTGGGTTTTCGTGGTTGTGAAATTCGTACTGATGATTATTTTTGTATTTAAGTTTTCCTTTTGAGTATATTCACTTGTACTGCATTTCTAGAGGAAATCCGGCCTGCTGAATTAGAAGAATAAAATTCATTGCTAGTCGAGGGAACATGCGTACCAATCTTGAACAACAATCGGGGCACAACTCAGAGAATTAGATCTAAGTCAGTTCCTTCAGTGGGAAGAGGACGTCGGCTCAGTTACGGCTGGGTCTATTCACAGCCTTACTTTTCCTACAAGTTCCCAACCGCGAAATAGCCAGGCAACTTTGAAGCTTTTGTGAAGTGTGTAGGCGGGAAGGGAAGCCACCCGTTCCACTACTGGTGCGTGGCGGGCAGGAAACTCTCCAGGGGTGAGAGCGGCTAATAGAAAAGTAGGCTTCTTTACTTGTAGCAGGAAATATGACATCTCGCGACGGCTACGTGAGTGCCATAGAAACTTGGTTATCTGTCTGGTTGAGGTCTCAGGACTCGGTGGTCCTGTCCCAGCACGGGTTATCACATTTTAGAGCTCGGAACCGCAAGAAATAGAAACCCTTCCATTGTTAATGCAGGGGTATCCAACCTGAGAAGCACCTGCCTTCAATGTGCAGAGATAGAGTACAGTATAACACCGATTATCTGTCACCCTATTAACCGATCTGCGGATTATCCGACTGTTTTTCTCTAGCTACTTTTATGCAGAAGAAAATATGAAGTCCTGTAAATTATGTTAGTATGTATTTTAAGAGGATTATTACAAGCCTTTACTGTTAATAATACTTATAATAATAATAATAATAATAATAATAATAATAATAATAATAATAATGATTTATTTTAGCTGGCAGAGTTAAGGCCGTAAGGCCTTCTCTTCCACTCAACCAGCAAAAAGTATCATCATATTAATACTCGATCACAACGCGATAACACGCTAGAAATTCCACTGCACACATCGTCTCTGCATTCCTCATCTTTCACTGTTGCTACCTCTCGTCACTGGAACTCTATGCCGCCTGAAGTCAAGGGCTGCCGAACATTGAAATCTTTCAAATCCAAGTTAGAAAATTATCTTATGATGAGTTGCCAAACTAACTTACTATTATGACAATGTTGTATTGCATGTTTCCACGTATTCACACTTTTTTTCTGTTCTAGTGATATTTAACTTATTTTATATTTTTGCTTTCATATTTTCCGATAATGCTATACCTATAATGTGATAAGTTGAGGTATATATAATCATAATTTTCCTTACTGTGTGTACTTAAAAATATTGTATTCATTGTATGCTTTGTACTGCACTATTTTATCACTACTATTAGTATTATTATTATTACTATTCTTATTTATTATTCTTATTTATTATTATTATTATTATTATTATTATTAATTGTATTATTTTTTATACTTTGTATGTCTCATTTATTTTGACCTCCTGTTCACATTTTATTATGCTTTCTCCTTTATTTCTGTATGCTATATATTATGTCTGATTTCTACTTACTTGTTGTTTACATTTTATTAATATTATCTTATTCAGTTTTGTGTGTAAAATTGTAGCGTACTTTGTAAATTTGTAGTGTTTTTTGTAACGCAGTTTTACTCCTGGTTGAGTGTTAGAGAAGGTCGTATGGCCTTAACTCTGCCAGGTTAAATAAATTATTATTATTATTATTATTATTATTATTATACATATGTACGAACT
This sequence comes from Periplaneta americana, assembly GCF_040183065.1. NCBI lineage: Eukaryota > Metazoa > Arthropoda > Insecta > Blattodea > Blattidae > Periplaneta > Periplaneta americana. The sequence continues at coordinate 29,085,450 of NC_091131.1, forward strand.
TACAGAGAATTCAACAATTTGATTTAGATAAGAGTTACGTGTATACAAGAGTTATTTACGAATTAAACAACAAAATACTATGAACTATTAATTAAACACTGAAATACAGACTGTGTAGTAGAATTAAGCTAAAATACATAGAATGTTAATATATTTCAAATAATGTTAGATAATAGGAAGAGATTATAATGAGACAATTTTGAAAATACAGCACTATCAGGATGCATGTCTAAAGGAAGGAGTAACAATGTAGACAATGATAGTTTAAGTCAGTATGATTGGAGTGAAATGCTAAGAAGGTTATCTTTTAAGCTGTTTTTAAAAGTGTTTATTGTCTTGCAGCTTCTAATACTTTGTGACAGGGAATTCCATTGTCGCGAGGTGGATACTGTAAAAGATGATGAATAACGAGATGTTCTATGAAGAGGTATACTTAGCGCGCCACAGATAAGTGATCTGGTATTTACGTCGTCGTTAGAGTATAGATAAGAGAAACGAGACGAAAGGTAATTTGGTGTTGAAGTGTGCAGAATTCGAAAGAGTAAAGACAAAGAGTGTAAAGTTCTGCGTTCTTTGAGTCGGAGCCACGAAAGACTTGCGAAGGACGGTGATATGTGATCGTATCGTCGGATGTTGCACACGTATCTGACGCACATATTCTGAACTCGCTGTAACTTGACTGACAGTTCAGAACTTACGTCACTTAACAAAACGTCACAGTAATAGAAATGCTTCCGGTGTCGGCAACACAAATAACATTGAACAACAAGAATTTTGCTCCGACTTAAAACAATGTGTCCCTTATGGTGTGATATGCGCTGAATCCGAAAATGCATCTCTTTTCTTCGTATCACGTAAGGTTTTTAAGATACACCATTTTTTTTCTATAAGCGCTCCCTCAGGAAACATCTGGCGCGGGTTGTGGTGTAAACCAAAACAAAAGCTTATGCATTTTATGAGTTTATGACTTATTTCCCGTTTCTTATGGTTGTTGGTATGTTCTTTTGTACTTCTAATAAATAAACAAATATTGCTCCTTTCTATTAAGAAAATGCCATTACAGTTCAAAGTGAGATCTATGCAATTAACAAACAAGGGTGTGGTTTTCAGTATTTAAAGGAAACGTTTACCAATTTGAGTGATGACAAATTAAAAGAGGGCATTTTCATCAGTCCACAAATTCGTAAAGTTATGGCTGACCCTATGTTTGAGGAAAAACTTTCCATTACAGAAAGAATGGCACGTCGCGCTTTCAAAGATGTTTGCTCAAATTTCCTTGGAAATTATAGGGCAGGGAACTACATAGAACTTATTGTGGAAACTATGTTAAGTGCATATGACAAAATGGAATGTAGTATGTCTCTCAAAATACACTTTTCACATTCTCATTTGGATTTCTTTCCTCCTAACTTTGGAGCGGTAAGCGACGAGCATGGGGAAAGATTTCATTAAGAAATATCTGAAATGGAAAAGGGATATAAAGAAAGATCATCATCCAGCATGCTTGCAGACAATTGTTGGTTCCTTCTAAAATACAGCCTCGGGTCTAGTTATAAACAGAAGTCATCCAGAAAATTATTTTAAATATAAGTTCAAATTCCGAGATTTTTGTCATTATATGCATGCAATATTTTTATTGTTGTTATGTTTTAAATTATGTAACATCATTTTTGTATCCAGTACATATTTTTCAAGTATTATGAGGAATTTTAAATCTTTAGTGTGTTATAATTTTATCAGTAACATGAAAAATTAAAAACAAATAAGTTTTGTCATAAAAAATTCAATTCACTTTCCCCAGAAAATGGTACGTGATGGAGCAATTTGGATTTTAAATTCACATTTAGGACACACATATTAGTAATATTCACCTATTTTTATTTCGGAGCAAGACAAAAAGTAAATAATTGTTGTTCAGTGTAATTGATATTTTTGTGAAAGAAGAAACTGTGGCTCACCTCGTATCAGAATACGAGACTGACGTTACAACTATGAGAGATTTAAAGAGCTTAGTCTATGATCTCGTAATTTCCCCCATGATCTTGTGGTTAGCATGCTACGTAGTGAATACGAAGTTCACTAATTTAAGTTTGGTTGTCAACGGCGGGGTTTTAAGGGTCAAGGGAACTACTTGTGAAGGTTGTCTGCACTTATGAGGAAAGTAAGCCAGAAAATAATAGGATAGGGTAGCCATTTCCTTTCCGCCTCCATTACATGTATCGCCGACTATTATTACATATTACATATTACACTAATCATATATTACACTAATCATATATTAATATTACATATTACACTAATCATACTTAATATGTAGACAGTGGATGCGGGATGACTTAAGGAAAAGTGAAGTTATTTCGTGTCAGAGTATATGGCACGTGCCGCGCCGTCCGTCTTTTGTGTACCTGGCGAGTACAGCAGCGTACATAACGAAGGAACTCCAATCTGTTCATAGTAACATTGCAACGCAATGTGTGCAGTTGTGTTATCCTGCTCAAGTATTTAGTACGCGTTGAATATGTTGTGCTGATCCATTCATAATGGCAAAACGTTAAATTCGCTCAGAGATACGAAATGTAATTAATAAGTGTGAGAGTGACATTTTATGTAATAACGAAGACAATATCGTGTGTAATGTATGTAAAATTGAAATAAAAACCAGAGCAACTCGGGCTATAGAGAAACACTGCAACAGTACATCGCACAGGAAATGCGTTGAAATGAAATCTGAGGAACCACCAACATCATCATCATCATCATCATCATCATCACCATCATCATCATTATTTAGTTTTGCGGGCCTAACGACACGTGGAACATGATACTGTACTCAGTACAAATATTCATCTAAAGAAATTGAGTGATCTCCATTTTAGAAGTTTTCTTCAGAAATTCTCTCGATACAAAAACTGTTTAAGCGATAGGTGAAGACGATTCAGCTTCGACAACTTACGATAATTTTTTTTTATTTTATTAGGTTATTTTACGACGCTTTATCAACAGCTTTGGTTATTTAGCGTCTGAATGAGATGAAGGTGATAATGCCGGTGAAATAAGTCCGGGGTTCAACACCGTAAGTTACCTAGGATTTGCTCGTATTGGGTTGAGGGAAAACCCCGGAAAAAACCTCAACCAGGTAACTTGCCCCGACCGGGAACCGAACCCGGGCCACCTGGTTTCGCGGCTAGACGTGCTAACCGTTACTCCACAGGCGTGGACACGAGAATATATCGTCGTTTACTGCAACGCTGGTAATTGCATCAATGATGACGAGGACTGAATCTTGCAAGGTATGTACTACAGTACGTTATTTCTCTTTTCCTTCTAACTGTACGGAGATACAGTAGCATGTTGACGTCGTCTGTTTACGTTTAAAACCTGTTGAGCCAATGGTCTGAAAGAAAAAAATGTAACATATAGTAAATATGTGCACCTGCATTCAACGATAAGTCATCCCGCATCCACTGTCCATAAATATGTAGCTATAGAAACAATTGTTCTTCCTTGTCAAATGAGATGTAATGCCTGATAATAGACGTACATATCAACCAGAACCTCAATCAGAGGTGCACTGTGGAACAAAAATCTGGCTTTGATTTGATAGGGTTCGAAAACAAGTCTCCAGCTAGGAACATCAACTCTCTAGAAGTTCAGCTGGCATTGAGCTCACTTTTTATTATGGTGTGTATAATTTACGTTTGCCCGGGAGGGCTACAAGACATGAACACTGTAGCTGACGGAGAATGCGTTGTGGAACCATGCACAGTGCTGGCCAAATAGATCAGACAAGCAATCTGCGAGGTGGCGGAGCTCGAGGGCTTTCTGCTGTCCTGTGCGTCCTCATGTATAATAGGGCGCTATAGAGGTCGGAGTTCCTGTTAATACTGCGAAGCTCTAGTGGCGGAGCTTCATTTTATGTCCTGGACATTGTTGTTCATATCCTATGACAGCATGGCGTAATATCCGACTTCGGCACAACTTATATCTCGGTTTCTCTATACTGACACATGGTCAGATTCTCTGATGTGAAGTCAACATGTTGGAGTGATTAAATGTTACGTGAAAATCACAATCATAGGTTTCAATCCCGCATGACGCTCGGATATTCTTTCGTTCGTTTGTTAAGGGGAGTGGGTAGTGATGCCTGTGCTATTAAAAAATTTCAGTACAAACGTTTAGTTCAATATTTCTAGGCTTTTAGTATTCAGAGTGGAATAAAAATATCCAGGCTTATACAATCAATCATTCTGAATTCATTGGTATATAAGACAACTAATTAGTTTCAAATTCAAGTGTAAAAGAAAGGCCCTAACTGATAACCTGTTTTCCCACTTTGATAAGTGTACCTAATTCTTCAGGTGCACATTACTTGTTACATTTTTCACTCATATATCTTGTATATTTTTAAGTTATCAAGTAATGTATATTGTAAATTCTAAAGCAAAATTTATTTAAATATTTCACTTCTAGTGAAACAGAAAAAATATTGAACTTTGCTTAACATTTTTGCAATTTTTAATGCATATATATTTTTTTATCTCGTGATATGTGTGTGATATTCTTAAACCCGTAGGTCTACTATGTAGAACACAGACTGCAGAAAACACTGTAAAAATTTCATATAAACTGATTCAGTAGTTTCAGAAAAAAATGCACTTAAGTTTGAAAAATTTCAACTTATGGAAAACTCCATTAAAAAAAAAAAGATATATGAATTACATACACCGCCAAATTTAAGGAGGCCGTTTGAATGGCTTATCTGCAGAAATACCTCCCACAATATTTATATTGTTTTAAACAGGAAGTTTTTACTTTTTTTTTAACGCAAAATAAATAATCGGATTTTTGACCCCCAATCACTACCTGGTTCCCTTAAAATATGAAGGTGGCTATTAGTAAGGTTCGCTGTTGTGCTAAGGGGTTTATTTAGCCTAATATAAATTACGCACAAATTACTCATACATTCTTGAACTGCAAACTGATTACTATTTCACTGCATATTTTCCTAGACGATTTAGTACTTATTTTATTGTCCCACAAGCTTAAAGATTTTCTCTCTGAAGAAATCAGGACCCTGATGTTTCAATCAATCTTGGACAGCATCCCGTACAGTTGCATCTCCCAGAAATCGTCTTCTGTCAAGATGTTTCTTTGGTGTCCCAAACAAATGAAAATGGAAGGTTGAAGATTCTCTTTCTGTAGAATCCCAAAAAGACAAAGTATAGTATGATTATGTTCCATAACCAGAACATAGGCTAGTACGAAATAAAAACATGAAAATTGGAAATTTATCGTTTGAGAAGGTGTAAAAATTCAAATATCTTGGAGCAATAGTAACAAAATAATATAAAAATGATACTCGGGAAGAAATTAAACGCAGAATAAACATGGGAAATGTCTGCTATTATCCGGTTGAGAAGCTATTGTCATCCAATTTTCTCTAAAAAAATTGAAAGCTAAAATTATAAAACACTTATTTATTTATTTTAGTAGATTATTTTACGACGTTTTATCAACATCTTAGGTCAGCCGTGGCGAAAACGCGATCGTGCGCCGAGCCACTGTGTAACCTGCAACGTGCATAGGTGCTATGGAGGGAGGCGGACACCAGAAGGGGAAGTGAAGCAAATGTCTGACTTATTAACGGTTTTTCATTTTCCTTACGTCAAGCACTTAAATATAATTTTATGCAGTACAAGGTACAAACTAATGCTTGGTACGTGTAACGAAGAAAGAAATGAACAAGAAAACATAGGACACATTATCACAACCTAAAATTAACTGTCTTCAAAATGTCTCTGCGACAGAGTTTCAAAATCAGGAATTATGTCACTTACTGCCGGTCGTAGTTGATCACGAAGGTATTTGTCTGTCAGTCGTGATCTAAATTTGGTTTTTACTATTTTAATTGTTGAAAATAATTTTTCACAAACGTAAGTTGTAGCGAACTTGCCTTCAAAAGAGCAAGTGAAAGAACGAAAGTTCGGGTATTTATTTTTTGGCAAAGATTTGAAAGTTCAACATTTGTCGAATCCTTACATCTAGCTTTCATTTAACATCATATTGTAAATCTGTGAGTTTAAATTGAAGATCTAACCGCATTATTCGTACATCTGCTGAAAAAGGATCGACGTACAGAGATGATGATGATAGTGGTGATGATGATGATGATGATGATAACAACAACAACACTTAATATTTTAATGTTTCATCAGTAACATGCAGTATAATGCCGTTTTATGTTATACAACTGTTTTCCTCGTAATACTTGTGAACAAATCATACATTTAATATTCTCATCATATTGGCAGAAAAAAAAATGCGTCCTCCCATCCTACTTGAAAGTTTCGTTTTTGTAGAGGTACATGGTTTCGAGAGAGACATTGCAACGATACTCTACTCGCAGGTCAGACACAAATACAAATGGAACGGAGTTTGACTCCAGTGAGTGAGAGGGTCGGGGTTGGGGAAGGTAGGAAGCAAAGGAAATGCACAGCTATCATTGCGAGCCACAATGTGCTCGTGAGTCGCATTTTCGCCATGGCTGTCTTAGGTCATTTAGCGTCTGAATGAGATGGAGGTGATTAATGCCAGTAAAATGAGTCCGAGGTCCAGCACCGAAAGTTACACAGCATTTGCTCATAATGGGTTGAGGGAAAACCACGGAAAAAACCTCAACCAGGTAACTTGCCCTGACCGGGAATCGAACCCGGGCCACCTGGATAAAACAGTTATATTACCGGTTGTTCTTTATGGTTGTGAAACTCGGACTCTCACTTTGAGAGAGGAAGAGACGCTAATGGCGAAGTGCATCAACCTCGGTTAAAAAGCAGTAATCGTAGGTTACGAAACGACGGTTAAACAGTAGCCGTGGATAAAATGTAATTTCTGTGCACTATTCATAATCACCGATTAATTAAATACAGTTAGCTGACACCTCATTTAACCAGCGTAAAGTCTATGATGGTACACTTTTTCTACAAAATGACTAAAGGAAAGCATCCATTCCTCTGCAAAGATAATAGGCAACGTCTAAAAACGACTGCGCTTACTCCGTTCTACATCGAAACGAACGTGTCCTACATTTTTGCATTGCATTTGTTTGCCTTTGGGCGCTGTTGTGTTTGCGTGTTGTATTTCTTTGTTTTTCAGTGCTGTTAGGTTAAAATCGTATATCCTTATCATCATCTGTGGTCATACAGCCCTTTCAGTTTAGCCTTGACCTCCTTAAGAATTGCCGCCCAATCTTCCCTCTCCAGGGCTCTCCGTCTCCATCTCTTAATTCCTGCTTTAACTAGATCATCATCCAACCATCGTAGTTTAGGTCTTCCTGCTCTTCTTTTACCACTTAGCGTGGCATCTAGTAATCTTTTAGGAATATTATTATTGTCCATTCTGATAATGTGGCCCAGCCACTCCAGCCGTCTAATTTTTATATCAGTGACAATACTTGAATCTTTATATAGTTTTTGTAGTTCAGAATTGGTCCTAATTTTCCACTCTCCATTATCATAAATAGGGCTATAAATTTTTCTTAAAATTTTCCTTTCCCACGTATTTAAGATGGTTATTGCTCGTTCAGGTAGAGTCCAGGTTTCGCTTCCAAAAGTCACCGTAGGTTTAATAATTGTTTTATAAATCCTCACCTTCATTTTTTTTAGATATATCTGGTTCTTATAATTTTATCTAATGCTCTGAGGCGTCGATTACCAATGGCTATTTTATCCTTGATCTCAGTTAATATGTTGTTATCCTCGGTGACTATCGAGCCGAGATATCTTAACCTTGACACTTTCTCAAAAGTAACCTCATTTAAGACAACAGTTTTTGCAGTATTGTCTCTCGTGGTTATGTTATTCATATACTTTGTCTTTGTTCTGTTAATATTTAAATTTGAAGCATTTGTCTCATTATGTATCTGTTTGAGGACATCATCTAAGGATGACACATTCCGTGCAAATACAGCTACATCATCAGCAAAAGCAAAGTATTGAATAAAATCGTACATAATGTAAAATTAATGCAAGAATGGTTATATTTTAAAAAGATGGAATATCCATAAATGAAGTTCCAGAAGATTAGTACGAATGTGTGTACGATCTAGGATGTCATTCATACCAGGGAACTGTGCATTATCCTAAGATCCATCCATTACCTCTGTTCGTTCAGCCAGTGACGTAGATAAAGAGATATTCGAGTATTCCCTCTTAAAATACCGAAAATAACAGTTGCATAGAATCGTAATATAAGCAGCTGATGCATAGGAGAAATATGATTATTTCTGTGTTATTTCAAGTGATCCATTTGTTGCAGCATAAATGACACGGTAGATTTTGATAAACGAAATCGCTCCTGAAATTTTCTGTCACCTAATTCCTCATAAGAATTCTCTCTTTCCACTAAAGAAACTTCACGCTCACCATCATCTCTATCCAAGTAATTCAAGTACTGCACAATAATAATCGTCTTGGAAATAATCAGCTGTGGATTTGGCCGTCATTTTGTTTTATTTGCCCTACTAATCACTGGTTATCTTCTTTAACCGCTTGAATATGGCTGGTTAGAGATTACTGAGATTAACCTCCTATTTAAGTTCTAACCTAGGTTGAGGCACCCAAAAATGCTTAACCAGGGGTTAGGTGGCAATTTTAACTGTGGTTACACTAACTGTCGTTGATGCACGTGGGCATAAGGGTGTTTGAGAATAAGGTGCTTAGGAAAATATTTGGGGCTAAGAGGGATGAAGTTACAGGAGAATGGAGAGAGTTACACAACAGTCTACTATATACAGTCGCGAAGCTCAATATGTAGTAAAAATGCAAACATGAGTAGTTGCCCACCACTAGGATCGCTACTATCGCCTCATCATCGCAGATCTCTCTCCTAGCAGACGTCTAAATATGTTACACTTTCGTTGTCGTGTTCTTTTGGAAAAATTAACACCTTCCTTCCATTGTTGAAATATTAAATGCATAAAGTTAATTTATTATTTTAATGAAGTATATTAAATTCCACCATAAACTCGAAGATACCTGCAAGAAATAAGTTAATATAATTTTTGTTTGTGCAAAACGAACTGAAATTTACTATAATAGCTTCACTCATTCAAGATTATAGCGATAATTAACTATGAAACCAATAAATATTAATTTGCATTTCTCTTTACAACAATAATAATGGAAATATGAATTAATGGAGTAACTTACGTGTACCGGTACTTGTAGTGTAGGCTTACGTAGTTAACAAAGTGGGATGAGGTTAAGCAATAATAATCACACCAGAATTGGAAATAAAACGTGACCAATAAATTTAATTGTAACAGACTTTTTCTAAGTCTCTAGTAAAGCAACAAATAAAAATAACAACAAAATTAACAGCTATAATTAAAAACATATCCTTTGAAAAAAGTAGGCCTAAGCAATAATAATCCCACCAGAATTGAAAATAAAACGTGATCAATAAATTTCATTAAAACAAACTTAATTCTTCTACGTCTTTAGTAAAATAACACATAAAAATAATAACAAAATTAATAGCTACAATTAAAAATATATCCTCTGAAAAAAAAGTAGACCTAACCTTTATTTCTCCGGAAATTTAGCAGCCTAAGTGACAGAACTTTAACCGGTATCTAATGTCCTTTCGGTTAGATTGAAACATTTCATTGTGAAATTTAAGGATATAATGTATTCTAACAGTCACAAAGAACTTCAAAATTAAGAGTTTTGTTCCTGCACAGCATTCTTGTGGAAACCCAGGAACCTTTCTGAATCTTTCGGAAATCGGAAAAAGGATAACTCTGGCCTCTTTCTCTTACTGTTGCTATAATTTATAGCACTACAAACGTCTCCTCCTTGTCCCATATTATTATTCCAATTATTATATTTTAGCCATTAACATTTTCATTACAACTAATAACGAACATTTCACAAGCATCAATGTGAAATACGCAACGAGCTAGCACTCGATAGAAATGTCCAAAGTCGACCATGGACAGGCTATTGTTTCTAGTTGCTAACCGCTTGGCGCGCTTTATCACGAGATTTGCAAAAAAACACCTCAAGCTTCGCGACTGTATATAGTAGACTGTGGTTACACAACGCATTGTATTCTTCACCTGACATAATTAGGAACATTAAATCCAGACGTTTGAGATGCGCACAACTTATTTCACGATCTATTGCGCTAACCTCAAGCTAGGCGAATTTTCAAACCTACACCGGCTGATTAGGCCTACACTAAACTTCGCTGCGTATCCAGGTTTCGACCCCTTCGTCCCTAGGCCAGCCTCTTTCATACGTCGCGAACCGGCGTTAGGCGAATGCTATGGAATGATGACGAAATTATGTAGATGCCTAATATGGGGAATCATAAGAACCCCGAGAAAACTCCAACTACGACTTTGTCCGCAACAGATGTCACTATGCGTTTTTGAAAGAAGAATTCCTGACCTGACCGGGATTCGAACTAGGACCGCCTGTCTGCTTTCAAATGTTTCTCGCATTACGCCATGTGTTTGTGCTTTGAGCTGTAATGGGAGAATTCATAAAATAACTCCAACGCTGAGCGTCGAATTTTTTTGTTATTATTTTGCAAAATTCGAGTGGCACTGCTAGTTGTACGATGAAAGAGTAATGGAACGGAGAAAAATTCTCTCCGGCGCCGGGATTTGAACCCGGATTTTCAGCTCTACGTGCTGATGCTTTATCCACTAAGCCACACCGGATATCCACCCCGGCGTCGGACAGAATCGTCTCAAATTAAGCTCCAACTCTTGGGTTCCCTCTAGTGGCCGCCCTCTGCATTACGTCATAGATGTCTATGAACGTAGGACTGAAGTCCACACATGTGCTGAGGTGCACTCGTAATGAGTGACTAGTTGGCCGGGATCCGACGGAATAAGCGCCGTCTTAAATCATGAAGTGATTTACGCGTATCATATATATTATTTTAATGTACCGAAGTACATATGATATTTCCATGCAGATATTCTGCGTCATCATACGATGAAAGAGTAATTTTTTTTTATTTTATTGTGTTATTTTAGGACGCTGTATCAACATCTAGGTTATTTAGCGTCTGAATGAAATGAAGGTGATAATGCCGGTGAAATGAGTCCGGGGTCCAGCACCGAAAGTTACTCAGCATTTGCTCGTATTGGGTTGAGGGAAAACCCCGGAAAAAACCTCAACCAGGTAACTTGCCCCGACCGGGATTCGAACCCGGGCCACCTGGTTTCGCGACCAGACGCGCTGACCGTTACTCCACAGGTGTGGACTGAAAGAGTAATGGAACGGAGAAAAATTCTCTCCGGTGCCGGGATTTGAACCCGGGTTTTCAGATCTACGTGCTGATGCTTTATCCACTAAGCCACACGGGTTATCCACCCCGGCGTCGGACAGAATCGTCTCAGTTTAAGTTTAAACTCTTGGGTTCCCTCTAGTGGCCGCCCTCTGCACTACGTCATAGATGTCTATGAACGTAGGACTGAAGTCCACACATGTGCTGAGGTGCACTCGTTATGAGTGACCAGTTGGCCGGGATCCGACCGGAATCAGCACGTAGAGCTGAAAACCCGGGTTCAAATCTCGGCGCCGGCCGGAGAGAATTTTTCTCCATTCCATTACTCTTTCATCGTATGATGACGCAGAATATCTGCATGGAAATATCATATGTACTTTGGTACATTAAAATAATATAACTGCTAGTTGTGTTATACATCAATTATTAGATATTAAAAAATCTGTACACATCTGCAAACTTCGTTTCCATGATATATATTTTAACAAGCCTATTGAAATTTCAACGAACCGTTGTATACATTTTATGATATCAACTTCTAAAACAGATAAAACTTGTCTATTGTCAAAAGGTTTACAAACCTAGTTGAATTGTACGCTTGTTTATACATAAACAAGTTAAACTAGAATTTTTTTTTTCCATGAATAGGAACAAAAGTTATTACACTAGCATTAACTTGCTACAAAAAAAAAAACCCTGCGTGTAGCGTAATGGAAGTGTCTTTTGTTCGATTATAGAGCGCATATTTGCGATGTCATAATAATTTGTTATCGAATGCCGTTACATGGCGACCTAACCGCTGGCAGGCAAGCAGGCTCTCGTTGCAATTAAAGCGAATCTCAGCGGGGTGGATGACCGCCGTGGGAGGTCCAGTGAGTGTATGGACTCCCTCCCTTCAAAACTGACGAATTAATAACGTATACAATAACAAGTGAACCACGATTGTAGAGAGTTCAGACCCCAAAGTTCTCCGACTGCACGTCGAGAAACAAATACATTCAAAATAATCTGCAAATGACACGTCTCTTGTATTCATAGATTACTGTCCGGAGAACTAACCGGTATCTTGCAGATGCAGACGACGAAAACTTTCTCGTCATTTCGTCTAAGTCTTTCTAAAAATTTAGCTCTATATCGCATTACGAATTATATTTCCGTTTATAAGTTACCTTGAATTATCATTAAAATATACAGACTGAACCGTAAGGAATGTCATTTATTTTTCCCGTTTTCATACACTCTCTCTCTCTCTCTCTCTCTCTCGCTATCATAATATTAATACTCGATCACAACACGATAACACGCTAGAAATTCCACTCCACACATCATCTCTGTATTAGTACTCATCTTTCACTGTTGCTGCCCCTCGTCTCTGGAACTCTCTGCTGCCTGAAGCCAAGGACTGCCGAAAATTGAAATCTTTTAAATGCAAGTTAGAAAATTATCTTATGACGAGTTGCCAAACTAACGTACTGTTATGGCAAGTGTTGTATTTTATGTTTCCATGTATTCACAACATTTTTCTTTTATATTCTAATGACATTTAACGTGTTGCCTGGTAGAGGGGAAGAGAAGACCTGATGGCCTTATCTCTACCAGGTTAAATAAATAAATAAATAAATAAATAAATAAATAAATAAATAAATAAATAAATAAATAAATAAATAAATAAGTAAATAAATAAATAACGTACTGTTATGGCAAGTGCTGTATTGTAGGTTTCCATGTATTCACAACATTTTTCTTTTATATTCTAGTTACATTTAACTTATTTTATCTTTTACTTTCATCATATTTCCCGATAATGGTATATCTATAATGTGATAATTTGAGCTATATAGTATAATCATAATTTTCCTTACTTTGTGTACCTAAAAATATTGTGTTCATTGTATGCTTTGTACTTCACTATTTTATTATTATTATTATTATTATTATTATTATTATTATTATTATTGTTGTTGTTGTCTTATATTTTTATACTTTGTATGTCTCATTTATTTTGACCTACTGTTCATATTTTATTATCCACTTTCCTTTCTTTCTATTATATATTATATATTATGTCTGATTTCTACTGCCTTGTTGTTTACATTATATCATGAATATCTACTTCAGTTTTGTATGTAAAATTGTAGTGTACTTCACTTTGTAGATTTGTAGTCCTTTTTGTATCATAGTTTTGCTCCTGGTTAAATGTTAGAGAAGGCCGTATGGCCTTAGCTCTGCCAGGTTAAATAAACCATTATTATTATTATTATTACTATTGTTATGTTAATTTCATGGGATTATTATTTGATATATTTCAAACAAACGTTTAATACAATTTTGCTCCTCTTTGCACTCTTTTCGAGATAAAATTTGTATTACCGGTATGTGAAACATTTCATATCGTGTTTTGGGAAAGCCATTGATTTGATTCCCAATATGCTCAGTCAATTTAAGATTATATTGGATTGGATTAGATTTTATTAAAGTAATGAGTATTATTACAAACATTATGGACATAGTCATAATAAAACAAAACAAAGTGAATAAGATTGTATTAGAAACATAAGTTAAAGACTGAGGATTTAAGAATTTACTAATACTATAAAAGGGAAGGTTAATCATCCAACGTTTTATACTTACTTACTGGCTTTTAAGGAACCCGCAGGTTCATTGCCGCCCTCACATAAGCCCGCCATTGGTCCCTATCCTGAGCAAGATTAATCCAGTCTCTATCATCATATCCCAACTCCCTCAAATCCATTTTAATATTATCTTCCCATCTACGTCTCGGCCTCCCTAAAGGTCTTTTTCCCTCCGGCCTCCCAACTAACACTCTATATGCATTTCTGGATGCGCCCACAGGTGCTACATGCCCTGCCCATCTCAAACGTCTGGATTTAATGTTCCTAATTATGTCAGGTGAAGAATACAATGCATGCAGTTCTGTGTTGTGTAACTTTCTCCATTCTCCTATAACTTCATCCCTCTTAGCCCCAAATATTTTCCTAAGCACCAATCTCTGTTCCCCTCTCAAAGTGAGAGTCCAAGTTTCACAGCCATACAGAACAACCGGTAATGTAACTGTTTTATAAATTCTAACTTTCAGATTTTTCGACAGCAGACTGGATGATAAAAGTTTCTCAACAGAATAATAATAGCAGGCATTTCCCATATTTATTCTGTGTTTAATTTCCTCCTGAGTATCATTTATATTATGTTGCTCCCAGATATTTGAACTTCTCCACCTCTTCAAAAGATAAATTTCCAATTTTTATATTTCCATTCGTACAATATTCTCGTCACGAGACATAATCATATACTTTGTCTTTTCGGGATTTACTTCCAAACCTATCTCTTTACTTGCCTCCAGTAAAATTCCCGTGTTTTCCCTAATTGTTTGTGGATTTCCTCCTAACATATTCACGTCATCCGCATAGACAAGCAGCTGATGTAACCCGTTCAATTCCAAACCCTCTCTGTTATCCTGGACTTTCCTAATGGCATACTCTAGAGCAAAGTTAAAAAGTAAAGGTGATAGTACATCTCCTTGCTTTAGCCCACAGTGAATTGGAAACGCATCTGACAGAAACTGACCCATACGAACTCTGCTGTATGTTTCACTGAGACATATTTTAATTAATCGAACTAGTTTCTTGGGAATACCAAATTCAATAAGAATATCATATAAAACTTCTCTCTTAACCGAGTCATATGGCTTTTTGAAATCTATGAATAACTGATGCACTGAACCCTTATACTCCCATTTTTTCTCCATTATCTGTCTAATACAAAATATCTGGTCAATAGTTGATCTATTGCGCCTAAAACCACATTGATGATCCCCAATAATTTCATCTACATATGGAGTTAATCTTCTCAAAAGAATATTGAACAAAATTTTGTACGACGTCAACAAAAGTGATATTCCTCGAAAGTTACTACAGTTAGTCTTGTCCCCGTTCTTAAAGATAGGTACGATTATGGACTCCTTCGATTGTTCTGGTACATTTTTCTTTTCCCAAATAGCAAGTACAAGCTTATAAATTTCGTTAGATGATGAGCTTCCACCCTCTTGTATTAATTCTGCTGGAATTTGATCGATACCTGGAGACTTATAATTTTTCAGATTTTCTATGTGATCTATCTGGTTATGTGTCAATCCATCTGGAGAAGTCCAAGTATATTTATGTATATCGTCATTGGGGAATGTTGTACTTTTGACAATTAAATGTTTTGATGTGGCAAAGTTGACTAACCTAACTCCATTGTCATTACTAGTTGTGTGTAGGCTCTCTTTTCCAATAGTTGGTTTAAAAATATCCTCCCGTCCTACTTTAGCGTTGAAATCCCCCATTAAAATTTTCATGTGATATCTAGGTAACTGATCAAAAGTCTGTTCCAATTCCTTATAGAAGCTATCCTTTATATGGTCGTCTTTCTTTTCTGTAGGGGCATGAGCGTTTATAACTACGATATCGCACCATCTACCCTTAAGTACTAAATACGATAACCTATCACTGAAAAATTCGACTTTTTTTTACTGCTGATTTTATTCTTTTATGAATAAAGAATCCTGTTCCTAATTGGTGATCATCGTTTCCTTCCCCTGCCATTCCCATCTAACCTAACCTCTTGTACTCCCACAAAGTCTATTCTATATCTAGCTAGTTCTTTCGCTACTAATGTTACCCCTCCTGTTCTATATAGACTTGTAACATTCCAAGTACCAAATCTCAAAACCTTATTCCTTTGCTGTAGTCGTGCCAGAGAATCAGTCCCATTCCGAGGCTTATTTGAAGGATTCGTAACAAGCTATATTTACGGTGATGGGTTGTTAGCCCTTCGCCCAACCCCCAAGCTGGAGGACCACCCCTCTTTAAGTATTCACTAATACTATAAAAGGGAAGGTTAATCATCCAACGTTTTATAATATTCTTAAATATATTATAGCTAACAGTATGTGCAGACTTACGTAATCTATTAAACATAGATACTGCCATGGACATAAATTATTTTTTGTTGTTTCCAGTGTAACATTAGATTCAATCAGGTGAATATTGTATCTTGTATTATAATTATGATAATCAGATCTAAGATAATCATTTGCTAAGTTATTCTTTACCTTCACCAAAGAAGTAAAGACGTAAAGATTAATAACATCAAGAATAGCCTCATTTATGAATAGTGGCTTACAGTGCGCATCATAAGCAGAACCTGTTGAAATACGTAAGACTTTTTTGTGCGAGATCGTGCGTATTTGCTTGTTTTCCGCACAGAACCAATACGCGGTAAGTGTGAAATACCACATTCAGTATTCCCAACGTAACACACACAACAATTTCCCTCTTCTTACCGCTTAAGCGCGACATTCATTTTACTGCTTTAGGCTTTTAACATATTATTTTTAGAGACGGTTAACATAGTAATAATTATAAATTGGAAACTTACCACTGCAATTTCACCTAAATTGCAATGTTAATTATTGTTTTTAAATATTTGCAAAAATTAAGTAAATTCAACTACTCCACGAAACTTATTGCATTCCTGATACAAGTAACATTAAGGATGCCTTGAAAAAATCAACAAGATTCCAGATGCCGATGTTATTACTGCAATATGTTATATAAATAATATTGTTAAAATATTAAAATGAAAAATAAATCATTACATAACCTTACCGTTTGTTTTAAGTTCGCATTTATAGACTGAGGGGGGGGGGAAGACAGACGTATATCACGGCCTGCTGGAGTATAGTAAACACAGAAAACAATTTACAGCAACAATGTTGAAGAAAGATATTTTGGTTTTCCGAAGTTGCCGTCATTAAACAGAAACCAACATGGAGATTTCATTGCAATTAATTAGAAATTCGTCTTTCAGGTATGTAATAAACGATCTTCGCACAAAATAATGTACGATACACGAGCGGTATGTTTGTTTTCATGTTCTCGGAAATTAAAAAAGCTCAACCACGTTTCGCTTTTTCAATCTTTTCCTCGAACATGAAAAGGTAAACATAACGCTCTTGTAACGTATATTACCATTTTGTAATAGAAGAACATTAGATACACTACAACTATTTCCCCATACAGTAAATCAATAGGTTGTTATGCTATTAAAGAAGACAAAATAAGTAGAGTATAATGATAATAAATAATATAGGCCTACAAGTTACAAATGGCTTTTAAGGAACTCGCAGGTTCATTGTCGCCCTCACATAAGCCCGCCATCGGTCCCTATACTGTGCAAGATTAGTCCAGTCTCCGTCATTATATCCCACCTCCATCAAACCCATTTTTATATTATCCTCACACCTATGTCTCGGCCTCCCCAAACGTCTTTTTACTTCCGGTCACCCAACTAACACTCTATAGCCTATGAATTTCTGAATACGCATATACGTGCTATATGCCTTGCTCATCTCAGACGTCTGGATTTAATGTTCCTAGTTATGTCAGATGAAGAGTACAATGTGTGCAGTTTTGCATTGTGTAACTTTCTCCATTTTCCTGTAACGTCATCCTTCTTAGCCCCAAATATTTTCCTAAGAAACTTATTCTCAAACACCTTTAATCTCTGTTCCTCTCTCAAAGTGAGAGTCCAAATTTCATGACCATAAAGAACAACCGGTAAAATAACTGTTTTATAAATTCTAACTCTAAGATTTTTTGACAGCAGACTGGATGACAAAAGCTTCTCAACCGAATAATAACACGCATTTCCCATATTTATTCTGCGTTTAATTTCCTCCCGAGTGTCACTTATGTCCTTCGAAGAGGTGGAAAAATTCAAATACCTGGGAGCAACAGTAACAAATATAAATGACATTCGGGAGGAAATTAAACGCAGAATAAATATGGGAAATGCCTGTTATTATTCGGTTGAGAAGCTTTTGTCATCTAATCTGCTGTCAAAAAATCTGAAAGTTAGAATTTATAAAACAGTTGCATTAACGGTTGTTCTGTATGGCTGTGAAACTTGGACTCTCACTTCGAGAGAGGAACAGAGATTGAGGGTTTAATTTAACCCTTAACTACTATTGTCCTTTTTTGGAACACAAGTACTATCATCGGGTCAAATCTGACCCGAAAATATTTTTCTATATATTTCGAGACTGAGGAAAGTTGTGAACTTTCTATTAACGCACACAGTATTTTGAAGGTTTTAAAGACCATATTCATAACATTTATTGAAATTATCCAATTTACCTTCTCTAATACATCATTTTAAAATGTTAGTCAAATTTTCATCATACATTTTCAATGATTTGTAAATACATACAAAACACTTATTATTAATAATTTAATCACTATACATATGCATTATTACTATCATTGAAGCATTAAACAATAAAGCTGTCAAGGAAATTGGTGAAAATTTGATTTTTTTAAAGAAAATTGCAAGCAACTAATATACTCGTATAACAAAAATTGTGAATGTAAAAGAAAGAAAATCAAAATTATCATCTTCATTATTTGGCCATTAAACATCAAATAAAAAATGTTCCTACGATAAAAAAATCACTGAGTACATGAAAGGATACCTAAAAGGCATATGAATAATCAATGACCAGTGTCACCAGGTACCAACAATATTCTTCTTCATTGACACTTTTACTCATCACTGTCAGTGCTATGTATCTCTTCACTGCAAGGATTACAGATGATCTTAACAGTGCAATACTTCTTGCAAACAGTTCTATTGCATTCACTGCAGACTGTGGAATGCTTGTTGTCAACAGAAGATGGGCAAACATAACGCGTCTTCTTTTCGTAGGTGGCTCCTCTCTTCTCTCAGGTTTGTCCTTCTCTCCAACAATTTTCTTCATGGTTGCTCGTAATATTCTAGGAAGTCTAGATTCAAGCATCCTTCGTTGAATATGTGGGCTAACTAAAGCTTTCCCTGAATTTACACCCAAATCCCTACGTCTTATGTTAGCATGTAGGTCTGTTGATGTGAAAAGCGTATGAGCATTGACAGAAGCAATGTCCAGTAATGCTATGAAAATTGCAAGTGGTCATCTTCTCTTTCTTCTCTGAAAAGAGTCGTTTGCATACTTTTGGTCCAATGAATCTACCCCTCCTTTAGTTCTGTTGTAATCTTCAATAATTTCTGGCTTTCCATTTTCGGCAATGCTGCTGTCGTGATGCAATGAAGAAATAAGAAAAACAAATTTTCCTTTTTGTGATACATAGCTTACTAAGGTTTTATCCTTAGTAAAAAAAAACTTCTTAGTTCCTTCTGCATCCTTTTTCGTTGGGATAATTTTCTCGGGCATCTCCCGTTTGTTCTTCCTTACGGTTCATATGTACGCCAGTCCAACTTTCAATAGTTCGTCGACTAGCTCAACAGAACTAAACCAGTTGTCACCAGTTATGTTTCTGTTTGAGTCTACATATGGCATGACTAATGAGAGTACATTTTGTGTTGGAATACTCAACTTTCTTGGTTTTGGAAAATTCCATTTGCCACTGTATATGAAAGCATTTACCAGATAGTGCCTTTTAAAATCACACAAACACATAATCTTCAAGCCATATTTCTGTGGCTTGCTCTTTATGTACCTACAGAACAGACACCGTCCACGAAATCCAACTAACATTTCATCAACAGTTAAAAATTCAGATGGTGTATAGTTGGCTTTGCAGTTGGCAATAAATCATTCAAGTATTTGTGAAATAGCGGCTGTTCTATCACCATTTTCTTTCCTTAGTTCTCTCTCTGCAGGATCATCAAACCTTATTGTAATCAAAAGAAACCGAAACCGATCTAAACTCATTGTGGCTCTGAAAATATCTCTGCTGGTACCGTCAGCATTCCACAAACCTTTTGCGTCCTCATTGCCAAACTTGAAAACTCCATTCAAGTAAAGTAGCCCCAGAAAAGCATTCAGTTCCACAGTATCGATGTGATTAGTGAATGAAGCTGTTTTACCATCAAAAAGTAGCTTCCAAAAATCAAATTGGTTCATTAGAATGAATTGTTCTTGCTGTACCTCTGAGTTGAGGCAATTTTACCCTAACTATATTATGTTGTCTGGTCCTCGAACTGTGGAAAGGTGCAGTAAACTATTTGTATCTATTTTTTCCATAAACACTTCCTCCATTTCCTGTATATGTTTGAAATATCTATGGTTCACGACCTCCCACTGCACATACCTCTAGATCACGTTCTGCCAATATAGATGCCTCTGGTTCTTTAGCTGGTCCTGTAGTTATAGCTGGTTCCTGTTGTAGAAATGAAGATGAACCCTCTTTGCGAGCTGCCACTAATCCTGCTTCACGAGCCGCCACTAATTCTGCTTCACGAGACGCCACTGTTAATGTGTATGATTTTTACCATCCGGCACAGTAAATATCTCTGGTTGATGATCTAGTTCACTTGAATTATCTGTTGAGGATTGTAATATTTCCCTGAGATCTTCATCTGGAATTTCTTCCTCACTCTGTGTATCATAATCACTTACTATAGTTTCTGGATCACTTAAATCATTGTTAGGGACTTAGTCTAACAAGCAGTAATTTTCTTCTCACTCATGGCGCAATTATTCACAAAAGAAAATACAATATAAAAACACTTATCGCAAAGAAAGTTGCATTAACTACTATTGTCGGGTCACTGCTGACCCGACTTCCTCCTTGTGAGCAAGATAAAATTTTTTCTGACGAAAATCAAGCTTTAACTGATGCAGAACACCGCCGTGGAAGAATACAGAAAGCCACAACAATGAATTATTGAAACTCGCACAGATATCTAAGAAATTAAAGTAACTGGGTCATTATTGACCCGACGATAGTAGTTAAGGGTTAAATCCAGACATTTGAGATGTGCAGGGCATGTAGCACGTATGGGCGAATCCAGAAATGCATATAGAGTGTTAGTTGGGAGGCCAGAGGGGAAAAGACCTTTGGGGAGGCCGAGACGTAGATAAACGTAGATATGATGATAGAGACTGAATTAATCTTGCTCAGGATAGGAACCAATGGCGGGCTTATGTGAGGGCGGCAATGAACCTCCGGATTCCTTAAACGCCAGTAAGTAAGTAAGTAAGTAAGTAAGTAAGTAAGAAGTAAGTGTCACTTATGTTTGCCACTGTTACTCCAAGATATTTGAATTTTTCCACCTCTTCGAAAGATAAATATTCAATTTTTATATTTCCATTTCGTACAATATTCTGGTCACGAGACATAACCATATACTTTGTATTTCCGGAATTTACTTCCAAATCTATCGCTTTACTTGCTTCAAGTGAAATTCCCGTGTTTTCCCTAATCGTTTGTGGATTTTCTCCTAACATATTCACGCCATCCGCATAGACAAGAAGCTGATTTAACCTGTTCAATTCCAAACTCTCTCCGTTACATAATTGAAAGAATTTTAGTTATGTTCTTTAAATGTGCTGAAATTTGATCCGAACAAATGTAAAATTTCGTTCTGCAAACGATTTTTACAGTTCAGTTGGATGGACAGATTAGATACTAGATGAAAGAGTTGAATAGACAGTTGGGTCGATGGGATAGATTTCTAGATAGATTAGGTGGATGGATACATTAAATGGATGGACAGATTATATGAATGGATTGATTATATAGATTCGATAGGTGAATACATTGGATGGATTTATTCAATTGGATTGAATGGATTGGACCGACGGAGAAACAGATAAATTAAGCTAGATTACATTAGATAATCTGTTACACATGTCTCTAATATTGAATTAAGAATAATTTTCATACAGAATTTGTGTTCTGTACACCCCTGTTTTGTCATCACAGCGAGACGTCAGTTATTGCCGTAATCACCAGACAAACAAACCCTGTTCAGAGATGAGTAACCACAACAATTGGTCTTTCTGACAACGAATGCGTGAAACTGAAAGCGGAAAACTTTGTTAGGACATTGGCTAGAATAATAGCCGCAGTGAATGATTGATTGATTGATTATTTGAACATGCTGCTTTCGACCAGCCATTTTTGATTGATGTTTGCATTTTTGCTTGGAGACAAAGTGTTCGACAACTCCGGTACAGTGCGGGGATTTATTGTCGCGAGATGTTCTAGCCACTCAGGGGCAGCGACCTGGTAAATCGGAAACTAACAAAACTTCTGAATGAATGTGTATTCCTTCCTCGGAGTCCTCACAACAGAACAGCTCTTTTCTTTTCTTTGCTTTTCTTTAGTTCCATCAGACGCCGGGTAAAGAGGGGTGATATAGTGGTGTATGTTTGGAACTCCAGAAGGGTGGATACGAGGTTAAGGATGAGCTACTTTCTGTGATTGAATTCTAACTTGGATGTCCGTGAAGAGAATTGCAGCTCAATTTTATACACAAGTGTACACAGTGAACCACGTTAGAACGTTCTTGATTAATGTGTTATACAATGTTATACGATTCTTGGACTTTTCTACTATTGACGAAACAACAAAATCTCCTCTCGTCTTGATTACACATCTTGATTACCGTAGAAGTGGGTAAAGTCGATCAAAATTTTGCAATTTTTAATGATATTGAGGTTATGCAATGGAGCGAATTTCCTCAGAAAATAGTATTTTGTCGTCATATCCTTCACTTATGAAATCACATTACAAGAAGTGAAATACAATTTACCAAAGTCTGATTTTTTTTTATTTTACTTGTGATCGAAGTTACCTGTTTAAATAGGGTAAAGTCGATCACCATTGAATTTTTAGTTTAAGATCGATTTTAAAATATTGCGAAGTAAAGTCGATCACTGTTTATGTTTTTTAAAAACAAATTAAGTGTATTACATGTATTTTATTTGTTATAAGGTGTGTCGAAAACAATAATAATCTATTATATAACTTTATAGGATTATATAGTGTATATTTTGTTACTGTGATCATACAATTCGATACAATTAGGCCTATAGGTCTCCACTGTACAAACGTGACTATGATTTCCAATAAATAAAACATAAAAAAATTAATACTTCACATATCAACCAGGTTAAATAAATATAAACAAATATCAACAAACAAAGATTTAAGAATTCAAAATTTACATTGAGATACCACACTTCAATTATAATCTAAAATGCTATTCAGCATTGCTTAGGTTTATGTCAGATGTTATTTGAAATCTTCCCCTCACTTTA
Organism: Periplaneta americana; assembly: GCF_040183065.1. Taxonomy (NCBI): domain Eukaryota; kingdom Metazoa; phylum Arthropoda; class Insecta; order Blattodea; family Blattidae; genus Periplaneta; species Periplaneta americana. Next base: position 29,108,857 of record NC_091131.1, read on the forward strand.
GAAACTACGTTGTTCCCATCGTCAGGTACAGAGGGGTATACAAAATACGTTCCTTTGGCAGTGCTTCTCTTACGCAAGAAATTCACCATAAATTCGTCTTCCTCTTTCCCCACTATCCCATCAATATAAGCTATACTATGACACTTTTCTGTTTATAAGTGTTAGTTGGAGGTATTTCGGTGTAAAAATTTATTCTTCCTGCTGGTCCTATCTGCTTTGAGTAGGTCGATGGCATGATCGACTTAACCCTACAAAGGTACACGTTTTTTGAAAATAATAAGTTTCAATACTAACATTTACGAACTGCAAAACTATTATTTCAGGATATACTCTCAACCAAAAGTACTTACGTATACTTCTCGTCTCCTTTCACTGCTGACGACAATTTAGAGTTTGCAAGACTTTGTTTTCGTTTAAGAGAAAAAGTTGAGAATAACCATTTTCACTTCCACAGTAATTACACTGCGTTCCCATTGTTGGCATGCGCCGGCTTTTTGTTGTCCCTCTCGCTTACATTTGCAATGACAAATTTTAACAAGTAACTGAGATAATATATAATCAATAAAAATCGCAAATGATCGATTATACACCCACTGATCGACTTTACCCATTTCTACGGTACACACTTTTATCAGTAGAGACCAGAGCTTTATGCACTAAAAAAATTAAAATATTGTAACGTTTATTTCTACTTTTAACCACCACACCTGTCAACAATGTGACTTTTATTGTCTTTAATTCACCCTACAACAATGGGTATTCCACTCAACACAGCAACGAAGTAGTCGTTATAGCACTCCACACAGCGACAATGACAATACACGTGTATTATTGAGAAAAACAACAATGTACTCCTAATTTCAACTAATGTTCACAAAGCACTATGTGCAGAATAAAACTGTCAGTCCTCGGTTCACAGTTCGCTCGCCTTGGCTAGTTCTTCTAGCTCACTCTTCAAGTTCACTGCACATCAAACCCCAGTCTTCCGGCCTAAGTCAATTAATATCTATTTTATTGTATGAGAGTACTTTATTTCTTCTAATCTATATTTACGTTCTTCTGTTTTTTTATCATATTCCTACCATTTGTTTCTTTGTTTGCCAACATTTCAAACTGCAAAGTCTTTACGGTACTACGAGGCGCATCCAGAAAGTAAGTTTCCCTATTTTTTTTAAAGAACACACACTTTCAGGAAAACATTTATTGGCAACAGGTACAGCAAAGTTTCAGCTATTTTTCAACATAGCCACCATCAGAATTGAGACACTTGTATCGTGGGATCAACTTTTGTATCCCTCTGTCGTAGAACTCTGCCGCCTGTGAATGGAACCAGCGTGTGACAGACGTCTTCAGCTCTTCGTCGTTGCCAAAACACTCACCGGAGGACAGGAATTTCTTGAGGTGCAAGGAGCAAGATCAGGACTGTAGGGTGGATGATCAAACAACTCCCAGCCAAATTCCGTCAAAACAAGTGCTGTGCGCCGAGTCGTATGTGGACGAGAATTGTCATGGAGGAGCACAACACCTGCAGTAAGCATTCCACGCCTCTTGTTTTGAATGGCACGTCGCAATTTTCGCAGTGTTTCACAGCAACGGCCAGCGTTCACTGTTTCACTTCTTGGAAGGAAGTCAATGAGCAGAATGCCCTTCCTGTCCCAGAACACCTTGCACATCACTTTCCGTACCGACAGCATCTGTTTGATTTTCGTCCTGACCGGAGATCCACTATGCCGCCAATGCATTGACTGCTGCTTGGTTTCCGGGGTGAAGTGCGAAATTCAAGTCTCATCGCCCGTGACGATCCTGTCGAGGAACTCGTAGCCGTCATCGTGATACCGTTGCAGAAATGTCAGTGGTGCTCCTAAACGTTGCATTTTGTGTTCGGGTGTCAGGTTTTTCGGCACCCACCTGCCACATACTTTTTTGAACAGCAGGTGCTTAGTGACAATCTCATGCAACAAGGATCGCGATATCTGCGGAAAATGGCTGCTCAGCTCCGTAATCGTGAAGCGACGGTTCTCCATGATGAACTGCCACACCAGCTCAACACGACCATCATTGATGAGGGACGGTCGCCCACTGCGCTCTTCATCATGGACACTTTGACGACCTTCGGAAAACTGCCTACACCAGCGACGCACCATCTGCTTACTCATGATCAGGGAACGGATTTATATGGACTAAAAATATATGAAATATGTAAATATATATGTAGTTATTTTTACCAAAATATGGAATTAAATATGGATTTTTACCAAAATATGGAATTAAATATGGACTTAAAATTATAAAAAAATGACTATGTACGTTAAATATTGGTACATTTTAATCAAACTAAACAAAAAATATAATGGACGTACCTTATCTTCCAATGTAGTTTCAACAAAACACAATTTTTATTGTCTGTTACCATAACAATAGGTTACAAACATTTCTTTCAAGTGCTGAAAAGTGAATCTTCTTCTATTGTCTCTGAGGATAGATTTATACTGACTAAAAGAGCGTTCGACGTCACAAGAAGTAACTGGTACATAATTCAATTTCACAATGTCTGCTGGGGATAAGTCCAAGTTAATCTTCACTGTTGATTCACCACTCATCACAGCAACAACCTTTTGTAGTTCTTCATATCCAGGGTTTTTTGAAAGTACAGTGTCCACCTTAGCTCTTACTGCATCTGCAACTTTACCTCTACCACGATTCAGTTGTTCCACAGTACTATTTATAATTTCAAAACTTTCAGATAGTGAAAGGTGCCTATTTTGGAGACTTTTGAGCGTTTTTATGATGCATGAAAATGTATGCTGAATGTGAGTTAAGTCATTCTTCACACTTATGTCACAGGTAACTGTTTTCGCAGTATCAATTGAGACTGCATCTTCAGAGTCCAATGCAAGGAGAACATTGTTAATAGAGTCTATATGTTCGGCATAATATTCAACTGCTTCTAGCCATGTACCCCATCTAGTTAAAATTGGCTTTGGTGGCAATGGAATTTCAGGGTACATTTCTTTCAACACGTTAACTCTACTGGGAGCTTTGAGAAATACTTTTTTCACTGATGAAATCAACAAATCTACTTTAGGGAAATTGTCTCTGACCACTTCTGCCACACGATGAAATGCATGCGCCACACAAGTAAAATGAGTCAATTTAGGATATACAACAGATAATGCTTGTCCAGCTTTGACCATATAAGGGGCAGCATCGCTAATAAAGAATAACACATTATCGTACATAATACCCTTTGGCCACAGGATACCCATAGCTTCGTTGAACAGTTTAACTATAGTTTTGTTATTGCACTTTTCTAGAACATCACAATGTAAAAGAATTCGTTCAGAATATTGTTCACTTAACAAACCGATAACTACATTACCAACAAGTCTACCTTCTTTGTCGGGAGTCTCATCAATGGAAACCCAAATTGAACTATCTTTAATTTCATCTCTTATCTTCTGTATTGTCTCATCGTAGATGGATGGAGCATACGTCTTCCTAAGTGTTGACTCATCCGGGATTGTATGTTGAGTATATTTTTCAAGGAATTCCCTGAAGACCTTATTCTTTAGTTTGTAGAGAGGAATATCAGCAGAGATGAGAGAACGGCACAGGTCGATGTTAAACTCAGATCTTACATTCGATGTTGTTGGTTGTGTTAAAAACAATTGTCTCTGCTTGGAATTTAGTTGTTTGTTGGCCTGATGTTTACTAGTTGTAATGTGTTGTTGCACCAGGAACTTTTGTGTAGATGATACTGCACACTGACACAAATTACAAAATAATATTTTATTGTCAGTTGATAAACCATCTTCTTTAAATTCTGAAATGTAACTTGTTAGTTTTGATTTTAAATTGACTGAATGACGTACTTTTGGCATATTTACCGTCTTTATAGTATGATTTACAAAACTGAACCTATGTTTACTCTGACTGGCATTTAACTGTTCAGCTGCACAACTGAAGTCTGTTAAAAATTTTAAATTAAATTAATACAGTTTTGTAACTTACTTTCCCATTGTTGATAGGACTGCTAATTTTCAAATAACTCTGATGTTAAAGGGATTACTGAACATGTGTTTAAATCTCTATTGTTGAAATGTATTTTTAAAAGTTAATGGAATTTTGTTTTGTTTTATTGTTAAACCTAATATAATATGGACTGTTTTATATGAAATATGGAAAATATATGGAAATTAACGAAAATATGTACTAAACTCTAAAATATGGAAAAATATGGAAAATAAAAGTAGGATTTTTCAACCCTACACATTGTGAAACATAAAGATAATGCAAAATATAAATTATATTAGCTTTATAAGTAAATATGTATTTACATATAAATCCTTTCCCTGCTCATGATGTTCGGCCCATAGACCTGACAGAGCTGCCGATGAATTTCAATTGGCGCAATGCTTTGTGCATTAAAGAACTTTATCACCGACCGAACCTCGCAGGCGGCGGGAGAAGGAATAAGAGCTTCCATTTCGGACCACTGCTGCCAAGCTACTGGCACCAGGCGGGACCTGTCCGGCTGGCATATGATTGATACGTCATAGATCTGTTAAGCATGCGCAATTGACATGGCTAATTATGTTTCCTTTCAAGGGGAAAAAATCGGGAAACTTACTTTCTGGATGCGCCTCGTATAAAACATGCTTTGCGATCGTCATTTGTTTACAGAATAGACAGTCACCTAAATATGGCGGTTCCGTTCAAACGTTTTGGTGAAACTAACATTAGTGAAATACAATTTTAGTAAGCCAATTATTATTTCATTGTATTAGAGTAGCCTACTTTATTCCTTATAATCTTTATATATTTTCTTCTAATCGTGTAATATTCAATTAAATCCCACACGAGTTTTGATTTTCTCTAGATAAAACAAAACCTCTATGGAGATTAATGTTGATAAAATTTAATTGGACGTATTGTAAATCTTAAAAATAAAGGTAATTGTTCAATGGTAATAGAGTAATATAATAATACAATTTTTGTTAAACTAGAAGTAATGTATTTAAATTTAATTTGATGGGTAATTTTTACACAGCCTTAGTAATCCGCGACACAAAAAAAATCTTGATAATGCTAGAGTTAAACGCGGATTTAGTGGGAACAAAGTGTTGTGTAGGCTGGATCGATAAATGGCACCAAACAGTGAATCACGATACCTACAGGAATGCGAACATCGTCTCTATGATAGGAGTGGTATACACAATAAGAATAGAGCTGCTTTGTTCCGTTTTACTAATTCTGTGTTCGTGACTTATCGGCATTATAAGTCTATTTACACGAGTTCTGAGTGTACTTCTGTTATCACGTCGATTGATAGACGGGTATCGGTGGGACCTGCAGTTGATTGGGAGTCAACATAGAAGTTGGTTAGTGATTCGCTCTTAGCTTAAAAATTTCAAGGCCCAAAAATATTTGCAATACTTATACACTTAGATATGTTGATCCTCTTGTAAAGACAATAAACTTTGCAACGGAAGACAGTTTAGCACAGTCTAAAATCTACTGACCACTTAAGATAGCAAATGGCCGATACTAAGAGTCATAGCTGTGTTACAGCTGCTTATCTCAAACTGCTACTGAGCCCGTGATAGGATCCACTGTTTTCCATCTCAATTTAAGGCCGGTCGAAGTCTTAACTGAGTTTCAGAGCTCTACGTCAACCGGCATTGGAAAGCTTCCGCTCCTTCTTTTGCCGGTATCTTAACAATTACACGAGAACGTGACGCGCAAGACAAATGGCGGCTACCTGGCTTCGAGGATTTACAAGATGTCCGCGCCTGAGACGTTGCTTTTAGGTAGTTTCTGTTCCGTGTCCCCGGGTGCAGAATTCCAATCACACGAGCCTCTGACAAGATTACATAGCCCACCCGAAAATGTTGTAACTTACCTTAAGTAGGTAGATCGACACACAAAAACTAAAAAAAGTACTGAAGATTACTTTTTTGGCCGATCGTGTTTTTAACAACCTTACCGTATGATAACTTTAAAGTGAACCCGGAAACAGTATTTGTTCTGTTTCTATAGCTGCCGGTAGATTGTTTTTTTTCCTCACACAACAAATAACAGAGACATTTTTAATAGGTTATTTTACGACGCTTTATCAACATCTTTGGTTATTTAGCGTCTGAATAAGATGAAGGTGATAATACCGGTGAAATGAGCCCGGAGTCCAACACCGAAAGTTACCCAACATTTGCTCATACTGGGTTGAGGGAAAACCCCGGAAAAAACCTCAACCAGGTACCTTGCCCCGACCGGGAACAACAGAGACATTTAGGCTACTATTATAGCCTATTGGGATGAAGGAGAAATAATCGTTTTTGAATTATGTTTTGTTATTTATTAATTCTGTAATTAAATAATAGTAACGCAGAACTGCACGCATTGTATTCTTCACCAGACAAAATTAGGAACATTAAATCCAGGCATTTGAGATGGGCAGGGCATGTAGCAGTAATGGACGAATTCATAAATGCATATAGTATGTTAGTTGGGAGGCCGAAGGGAAAAAGATGTTAGAGGAGGCCGAGACGTAGATGAGAGGATAATATTAAAATGGATTTGAGAGAGGTGGGGTATAATGATAGAGAATGGATTAATTTTGCACAGGATAGGGACCGATGGCAGGCTTATATGAGGGCGGCAATGAACCTGCGTGTTCCTTAAAAACCATTTGTAAGTAAGTAAGTAAGTAATAATAATAATAATAATAATAATAATAATAATAATAATAATAATGATAATAATAATAATAATCTTCATCATCATTATTGTTACAGGGTACCTACATAAATCTGCATGAAATACAGTGGAAAAGTAGTATGCAATTTATGGAAGAGGCGATTTTCTGTCCTAAAGTTAGGCCTAAGAACAAATACTGAGAATGCTATGTATATAATTATTACATAAAATTCTAAAGCTGTCTACCTAATCGTCCACAAATGTCTTCTGGGATTTATTTTTGAGGTTACCATCTACATTTCTCCTATTTAAATTTGGAAAACTATTTAATTCTTTTTCATAGGTTACCCAAATTTGTCCTTTTTTAACGTTATGCCATCTGTTTTCTTTAATTATGGTATGACAACATGTATTTAGAAAGAGTATCAAGAACTAAGAACTTTTAGATGTTCTTGAAAGTACTGCCTCTTACCCGTTTGCCTAACATTGTTTCCTCATACCAAACAAAACAAAGTCGGCCGTGATCATATGTAACCAATGAAATTCGCGATTTCGATGCCGTGATCGTATAGAAATATAATATGCAAGATTCAAGTACGAAATCTCCACGTTAGTAAACACGCGTTAATTATACAGACACGAGACATGGTGAAACAGTCAACTTTTAAAGCTCTCGTTAAAATTAAACGACCCGTTTGTTGACAAAGAAGCTTGGTGAAGTCGGTCATCATTCTTCTAACCTTTATGCAATTATTTATGTCTCAAAACTGAAAAAGCGCCATATGAGTTTAAGGTTTCCATCAATCTTATCTTATCTATATTTTCATTATATATTGGGATACGCATATTAAATATACATGTAAGAAGGCATTCTCTATTCTCCATTCACTAAAAAGATTGTATCATTATCCATCTAAATTAAAACAGACGCTAGTACAGACACTCATTCTACCTCACTTCGATTATTGCGACGTTTTGTTCAGTGATCTCAGGATTGATTCCGCTCAGAAACTACAGCGTGTTCATAACGCGTGCGTCCGCTTCATTTGTAATGTTCGATACTATGATCATATCTCACCTTCTTTCGAGAAGCTATCATGGCTTAGGTTACATGAGAGGAGAAATCTGCACTCACTTTCTCTCTTATATCGAATTATATACACTTCATCCCCCAATTATTTATTCGCTCGTTTTCATACTCTCTCTCGCTATCATAATATTAATACTCGATCACAACGCGATAACACACTAGAAATTCCACTTCACACATCGTCTCTGTATTCCTCATCTTTCACTGTTGCTACCTCTCGTCACTGGAACTCTCTGCCGCCTGAAGTCAAGGGCTGCCGAACATTGACATCTTTCAAATCCAAGTTAGAAAATTATCTTATGACGAGTAGCCAAACTAACTTACTATTATGACAAGTGTTGTATTGCATGTTTCCACGTATTCACATTTTTTATGTTCTAGTGATATTCAACTTATTTTATATTTTTGTTTTCATATTTTCCGATAACGGTATATCTCTAATGTGATAAGTTGAGCTATATATAATCATAATTTTCCTTACTGTGTGTACTTAAAAATATTGTATTCACTGTATGCTTTGTACTGCACTATTTTATTACTACTATTAGTATTATTACTATTATTATTATCATTATTATTACTATTCTTATTTTTATCATTATTATTATTATTATTATTATTATTACTACTATTATTATTATTATTATTATTATTATTATTATTATGAATAATTATCTTATTTTTTTATACTTTGTATGTCTCATTTATTTTGACCTGCTATTCACATTTTATTATGCTTTTTTCTTTCTTTCTGTATGTTATATATTATGTCTGATTTCTTCTTACTTGTTGTTTACATTTTATTATTATTATCTTATTCAGTTTTGTGTGTAAAATTGTAGTGTACTTTGCAAATTTGTAGTGTTTTTGTAACGCAGTCTTTACTCCTGGTTGAGTGTTAGAGAAGGCCGTACGGCCTTAAATCTGCCAGGTTAAATAAATCATTATTATTATTATTATTATTATTATTATTATTATTATTATTATTATTATTATTATTATTATTATTATTCCTACTATTAGCAGACCTGCATGATCGCCTTCTCCTAGAGTTAAGGCTTGTTTCCCACGAAACACACAAACGAATGTGCTCTCTGTTCCCTTGACAACTCGGCTGCATGCCAGTGAAGTCACGTCACCGCAGATCCTTCGCCTGCTGGCAGCCTCCAACTCGTTAATCAGGAGTCCTTATCGAGGCCGGGGAAACACCGGCCGTCCTCGCCATATTGGCTAACACCGTAATTTCCAGCTCATTTTCCGGTCGGCTGTGCGAAGCAACGACTCGGCCCGCGAGATTACTGCAGTCTGGTAACGAGTTGTTGACCGCATCGATGACGTCACTCTTAACAACATAATCCTCCGCCATCCTTGTCTTCGATCCGCCATTGTCTCGAGTTCGGTTTCACGACTCTTCCGGGGATGTTCACGCAGCGCGAATCTCTCCCACTTCGACCGTAACGCCGTGATCCTCAGGCAACTTCTCCAACTCTCGCGTAAAGCGTGTAGTCTAATAATTACACTATTAGGCGGAGTTGCTTAATTATCATTTTACGGCATGACCAAGTTAAAAAAATGAAAGCAAGCGAACTAATCAAGCAGGGATATGTACAAGTAAGGAGTGTGTGTGCTTATTGTCACTTAAGCCCATATTAGTTACTGATACCGTTCTACAGGGACATCACTTTATTTTTACCAACATTTTTAACATTAACCTGGCTATACTCGGAAACACTGTTGCCCCCTTCCATTACAGGAGTTTGATGTTACTACTGCAATATGTAAACAAATCATTTTACTAGGTATAGGAGGAGAGAAAAGTAGTGTATCCATTTATGTTGTAGGGAAATACGATATTACGATTTTCAGTTTGATCATCACTTTTACGGAATTTATCAAAATACAGTAGAGTAGTAACATTTTTTTTTCAAAAACTCAACTTTTTAGGCGTTATGTAATCTCTACTTTATTTAGCATATTAATTATTGATGTTATCATACAATATAGAGAGTGCATTTATATTGAGGGGGTCATAAGTAAAGGGCTGTAAGTGCACTTAAGTTACTTTTGAGAAAATGGGGTTTAAATATTTAAGCTTTCGTAAAAATCGGTGAAATTTTTTGTTTAAATTTTAATGTGTGATGCGATTAAAATATCCCTTTGCCACTAAAATTTTAGATACTTTTACTTACACTGGATGCACTTAACTCATGTTATTACAAATGTCGCTAGCATTCCTTTGCTTCTAGCCACCTCAATTCAAAAAAAGCTGATCTGAATTTTTAAAAAAGTTGATGAAAATGGTTGCCGTTCATTACAATGCAGGCTTCAATTCAGTACGTATATTATTAAAAACATTTTGAAGCATATTCTCTGAAATTTAATTTATCGTTTCTTGAATATAATTTTTTAGTACGATATTATTAATATAGGTTCTTTCCTCTATAGAAAACGCAACCATATTTATGAAACATACTATACACTGCAGTGTTTACTTCACTGCTTGAAGACTTCGAATGCAATAGCGGCCTTAAGTTTGTGTGTCTGACGGGAGCAAGGACATTAGTGAAGGGATGAGAGTGAAGTACATTCAGAAATGCAGGTACAATAAAAATGCAAGTAAAAATAAAATGATGTCCCTGTACATTCTGCGCAGTGAATTTTTCGTGTAATATGTGATAACTAGGGTACGTATTTTTAGATCGTTAAGGGGATCCGGTACGTCCTATCTCGGCTATGTTAAAATCAGCTTTTCTCAGGTGATAAAAGTTACGCAAATGTTGAAAATTTTCTGTTGGGAGGAACAAGTCACTAATACCACAAGGAAAGCTTGGAAAGCACTACATTTCTCTATGCGTATTCTGAAGAAATCTAACCGAAAGTCAAAAGAATTAGCGTACAAAACCCTTGTTCGTCCAATTATGGAAAATGGAGCAGTAGGTTGGGATCCGTACAGACAAAACCAAATCGATTCAATAGAAAAGGTCCAACGCAAGGCAGCAAAATATGTCAAAATGGGGAAGGGACATGGTGAGGAGATAGTGAAAGACTTAGGGTGGGAACTTCTCAAATCAAGGCGACGAAAAACCAGACTCACCGCATTGTTCAAGGCACAAATGGGACACAAAGCATGGACCGATATCAATGCTAGATTAGCAACACCATCATACTTAGGAAGGGCTGATCATATTAGGAAGTTTAAATGTAGAAAACAAAGAACGGACGTGGCAAAATTTTCCTTTGTTAACAGCACAATAGTAGACTGGAACAGCTTACCTGCGGCAATCCTTCAGGGTGGTCCTCTTAAAATCAATGCATTTAAGGAAAGGTTGAGAAGATTAGACTGAAAATGTAATTGGAGGTGCAGTGTAATTATTTAAGTTGTGTCATGTAACTAATTGAGTTCATATATAATTAATTAAGTTGATATGTAATTAATTAAGATGATATGTAATTTAGTTGATATGTAAACAAATTAAGGTGATATATAATTAATTAAGATGATGTGTAATTAAGTTGGTATGTAATTAATTAATGAGATATGTAATTATTTCAATTGATAACAGTTGAGTGAAATAGAAGTACTTATAAGTTAGATTTGCTTTTACTTATTGTAGGCGTTATTATAGAATAGTTTTTATTTACAGTCCTAGGCTTATTGCATTTACTATTTAAAGATTTACGTTTATTTTATTTTATTTTATTTTATTTTATTTTATTTCATGTAATTGTAATTATTGTATATTATATATCATTGCCACCGGGTGTATACCCAATTGTAGTGTTAATAAATACATACATACATATATACAGTATTCTCGTACACACTGACACCTAATTTATGTATTTCTCTACTAAATGAGACTGTGTTAAATTATGAATACATATGATCAAAATATAGTGAAATAACGACTATAGAAAATATTTTTTCCTACAAAACTAACTTAAATTAAACAAAGCCTGCTCATCATTCGTGTGTTTACACAATCATATTATTTATATTTGCATTTAAAGTGCAAAAGAAAATTTTTAAATCTGAAGTGATCATTCCAAAGATAACTATAAAAAACAATAAAATCTGAAAGAAATTAATATTTATTTACATACATAATTATTATAAAAATAGTAATAATTTTATAATAATTTTAATTAATATTTAAATACAAGCTTTAGAGAATTCACTAAACTTATTAGTGCATTCCAGGGCGTAATTCACACTTGTTTTAGAAATAGTTATTTGGAAGTTAGAATAATGATATATATATATATATATATATATATATCAAATTAAACAGAAAAGAATGTATAATTTTATAGCATAAAAATCTAAAAAAAAAATCAAGAAATTTTGCCTACCGCATCCCCTTAAAATGTAATTTTAGGTGAATGAAATAGGCTTAAAAGTGGGAATAGTCTCTAAAGAATAAAAAATAGGCTCTAACAAAAATAATGTTTTCTTTAAAAACATGTTCTAAATCATCAGGAATTCACTTTTAGAATTTAATCATTTTAAATGCTTATACACTGTTACCACCACTACTACTGAAAATACAAGAACAACAAATATATAACTCATTATAGATAAACTAAGCAATTAAATGTGAAAAATAAGTTTTAGACATAAATTTAGTACACAAACAAGTCAAATATAATCAATTTTTACGAAGACATGTCCGTTAATGTCCATAATTAGCTTCACAGTAAATTACTAATACTTTTTCTAAATTTTCAACTGAAAAGCAATGCCGTCTCTCACTCAACACAAGTTTGTATGCTGAAAATGAACGCTCCACATCCACTGAAGTAACAAGAGCGTATTTCCATTTGACATAGATGGACAGGAATGTTGCATTATAAATCCGTGCTAGGATAACTGAAGCAGTACGCAGGCCCTTCAGCCCTACATTTCTCTGCAGAACTTGCTCCAGTTTATCCCGTAGGCCTGCTTTATTTCCAACAGAACCAGGAACACATTTGGAATTTAAAATACAAATTTTCGAAATAAGAATGGGTGTTTTGACCTATTAGAGATAAAACATACTAAATAGGTCAAAATAGGCATTTTAGGAGTTAATAAAATAACAATTTTAGGCATAGTTTTATATGAAACATGTACTTCCAAGTTTTTATGAACTTATCTTTTAACGATTAAAATAGATTTTTACCAAAAATCCGAAGTCTAGTGATAACTTAATGGTAACTGAGTAATGTGCATTAACAAAAACCACTTTTTGGTTTTTGGCTTACAAATTAAGTATTGTCTGTAGATTAAAAATTCACATTCCTAGTGTATTGATAGGTACTAAAGTTGTCAAACTACGTCGTGAGTCCATTTAAATCAGGCGTTCTCAACCTGGTGCTCGCGAGCACCATGGTGCTCTTTTAATGGCATTTGGTGCTCTCATAATGCAAGTAAAAATGTGGTCGCGAGCACGAACGCTCCTGAAGTCCTTTTCTTCAGTGCAAACTTTGTTGTACGAGTCGGAACAAATAGTATTCCTATCCATCCACTAAGTTATACCATTTTAGCGTCCTGGTAGGTCTACCCGTAGGCTATTTCAATGTGTATAACCCCTTTCAATTCAATGTGGACTTAGTCTGAAAAATCAAGATTATTCAAGAGAATAATATTGCTGGTAGAGAGGAACTTGAATTAATAGATCTCCAGTCCTCTTTAGTGCTGAAATATTTGTTTTGAAAGGAGAAATTCATGCCTTACGGAAGCAGAAGATACAAAAAATTCCAAATACTACGGAGTGTTTCTTTCAAATGTGTAACTATGTTCGGGACGACCCAACTATGCGAAAAAATGAAATAATTTCTCATATGAAATACCATGAAATATCTCACAATTAATTTATTGAATCACATCTAAGCGACTTCTCCTTGGTCATCACTGAAGTTTCGCTCACGCTTCTTTATTTCTAAGGCCTTTCGCAGCACTAAACATCTTACACTAAACACAAACGAAGCGGGGTAAATGATAAGCACGGGCATGCCGTTTGTAGCCCTTTTCATATCACTTTCATAAATCTAGAAAATGACAGAAAACAACTCCAGTGGGCCACAGTAATGTGTACCTAAGCAGTTTTACCACAAATTTGGTCACATTCTTACTCCATTTGTATTGTATTTTTGGTATAGAGAAAGTATAAGTCTTTTAACAAATACTCTATTTTAACAGTATTTTTCCTTAACCAAAAAAAAAAAAAATTACAAATGGGGTAAAAAAGTAGTATTTTAGTGCAGATTTCACTGGAGCTGTTGCCTTTCATTTTCTTGGTTACCGTAGAAGAGGGTAAAGTCGATCAAAATTTTGCAATATTTTTATAATATTGAGGTTATGCAATGGAGTGAAGTTCCCCAGAAAATAGCATTTTATCGTCATATCCTTCACTTATGAATTCACGTTACAAGAATTTAATTACAATCTATAAAAAACTGATTTTTTTTATTTGACTTGTGATCGAAGTTACCTGTTTAAATAGGGTAAAGTCGATCACCATTGAATTTTTAGTTTAAGATTGATTTAAAAATATTTCGGAGTAAAGTCGATCTCTGTTTATGGTTTTAAAAAAACAAATTAAGTGTATTACATATATTTTATTTGTTATAAGGGGTATAAAAACAATAATAATCTACAATATATGTCTATAGCATTATATAGTGTATCTTTTGTTACTGTGATCATACTATTCGATACAATTAGGCCTATCGGTTTCCACTGTACAATCGTGACTATGATTGCCAACTTATAAAACATAAAAATACATTTTAATACTTCACATACCAACAAACAAAGATTTAAGAATTCAAAATTTACATTGAAATACCACACTTCAATTATAATCTAAAACGCAATTCAACATTGCTTAGGTTTATATCAGCTATTATATGAAATCTTCCCCTCCTCATGTCACTTTAGAAACCACGTTGTTCCCATAGTCAGGTACAGAGGGATGTACAAAATATGTTCCTTTGGCAGTGCTTCTCTTACGCAAGAAATTCACCATAATTTCGTCTTCCTCTTTCCCTACTATCCCATCAATATAAGCTATACTATGACACTTTTATGTTTATAAGTGTTAGTTTGAGGTATTTCGGTGAACAATTTATTCCTCCTGCTGGTCCTATCTGTTTCGAGTAGGTCGATGGCATGATCAATTAGCTCTACAAAGGTACAAGTTTTCTTAAAATCATACAGTAAGTTTCAATAATAACATTTACGAACTGCAAAACTATTATTTCAGGATACAATCTCAACTAAAAGTACTTACGTATAATTCCTGTCTCCTTTCACTGCTGACGATAATTTTAGAGTTTGTAAGACTTTGTTTTCGTTTAAGAGAAAAAGTTGAGAATAACAATTTTCACTTCAACGTAATTACACTGTGTTACCATTGTTGGCATGCGCAGGCTTTTTGTTGTCCCTGTCGCTTACATTTGCAATGTCAGGCAATGAAGTCAGCGTAACAAAATTTTAACAAGTAACTGAGAAAATATATAATTTTCAATAAAAATCGCAAATGATCGATTATACACCCACTGATCGACTTTACCCACTTCTACGGTATGTCAGTGATTTTACGAAGTATTACGAAATGGCGCTCCTATGCTTAACATTTAATCGAAGGCTATGAAGCAGCAATAGCGAAGACAGAAACAAAACACACGGAAATTGTGAAACAACATTTGAAACTCTAACGAAATAATGAAATATTCATACATAACTTACTTAACTTAATAAATAATTTATAACTACTAGTGTTCTTATTATAACAACTTAAGCTGTTTCTTAATCTTTTAATTGTTAGAGGAGAGCTGTAGGCAGCTGATTTCAGTCTCTTATGGTAATATTTAAAAACTAAAATTTCCCTATAACGGTCCTCAGTTTCCTGCTTTTCTAAGAAACACGTGCATTAGACTGTGGTGACGGAATGTTTCAGGTTGAAACAGAAAGATGCAGCGCGTTATGAAAGTCGTCCACAGAATGTGTAATAAAGTTGTCACAGTTTACACTGTGTCACAGAGTCTAATGATAAGGTCCCGCTGGAAGGGGATGAGGACTCGTGAGGCCTACTCTCCTGTTTTATTATACAGACACACAATAAAACGACTTCCTGAGTGGAGAGCCCGACTCCGGTCCCAGCGGCCAGTGTACAATGCTCAGAATTCCGGGGGGGGGGGAAATGAACTGCTCACGTGACATGTCCGCTGTGCGGGACAGTATCACAAAGGAGCAACGCTCTGGGGTTGTGGTAATCCAATTACGCATTTAACGGGTTGACTTCTATCAGCTGGAATGTGCATCGTCATCATCATGGTGCCCTCAAGGGGATACACTTAGTTTAGCAGGCGCAGTGAGCTCTAGTTAGCAAGCTGTAGTCCGTTAAGCATACTGTAGGCCTACAAGAATTTACCTGACATACATATTTTCACTAAAAAGGGTAAAAGTTCAATCCTGAAAATCTGCCTAGCATTCCATTTTTTCGAGCGTTGTAGTGCATTTGTTTCAGAAACTATTTAAAATAATGATTTCAACTTCATCTATTTAAAAAACTAAGCATATTCTTAGATTAAGACTTAAAATTTTAGTGATAAAGTGGTTAATATTCGAAATAACAATTTTCATTCACACATTTCTAAGATTTAAAACTCATAACCAGGCTTCGAGACTTCGGCCCCAATAGAGCAGTTCAGTGGGAAATCCGCATAACGGGGTACTGAGTATTGTGGGTAAAGCGTACAGTAGGTGGGGGTACTGTAGAATGGATGCCAACAAATACGCAAAGGAAAACGCTCTGGATTTGAAGGTTCTGACGAATAATTTGGTTTTCATACAAACTGTGCCTGAAACTATTACACGGTTAGAAAAGTCAGAGCAAGAGATGCCGGAAGCCCTCAAATTAATTTAGAAAATGATGCAGAGAATTAATGAGATATCAAGTACACCGGTTACAGAACGTGTAAAACAGAAGTGGAAATCAATTTTATGTAAAGGTAACGGATATGGAACATTGTGTAACATAAATATTGAAAATTAGTAGACATAGTCACCCGAGAATAACGGCCTGTCTCTTAGAGACTGCAATGATGTTAGGTTTTTTTCGTTTTCCTCCTATCACGTCATGCGACATAGAGCGCAGCTTTTCACAGTACAAACTGTGTTTGGCAGATAACCGAAAAAGATTTACGTTTGAGACACTGAAAATGTATCTTGCTGTACATTGCAATTCGGTACTGTAACTGCAATTTCTAAATACGACCAATAGGATCGATGAAGATATTAAAATTGATACATGTTTATTTTCACCATTAACACTGTGTATAATTAAACACAAATGCTTATAAAGGACAGGAGAATAAATGCTTTTCATATTCTCTTGACATTGTCGTTGTGTAATGTACATTTACTTTACTATGTGTGTGTTTCCCCATACTACCGTACTCTACTCTAAATAGCAACTTTGTTATCTCAACATATCTCTACCTTTCACTACCTGCAGCGAGTCAACAACCTATAGTGTATGCACAGTAAACTTATTGTATCGGGTCCAAAGTCTCGAAGCCTGCTTATAACTAAGCTCCGTATTCCAGCTACCTGTAAACTGGAATGAGGTTGCTTGATTCGAAGTATATGTGACGTCACAGAGTAGGTACAGGTACGTTCGTATATAAAATAGTTACGCATCCTCAGCCCTCTTCCTCTAGAAAGTCAAAACCGGGACGAAGTCATAGTGAGTAGTCTTATCGATCACTGCCCTTACTAGTCGTATTATTATTTAAATAATTTTATGCTCGACCATGCCGAAATGTAGTAACTATACACCTGGTAGCAGCCCTTTAATGCACCTCATTAAAGTACACCTATTCATTAAAGTTCAGGTGTTCCACCAATCAGAAAAAACCATTGTAGCAATATGAAAGAGCAAGTATCGATTATTCTCGGATATGCAATCGAAAGACAACTAGCGAAACGTCACGGAGGCTGGAAATCCAATACTGTCGCAGAAGGTTATGTTCTGTTACCATAATAATTAGCGTTAATTGTAAATAATATTCAAATTAATTCAATTTGTCATCTCGTTTTTCAATGTGTAAATCAATTTTAAGGTTATATCAAGATTAATGTTTATTTTACTCTCTAGATTATATCAAGGTCAATGACATTTGTTTCTCGGAAAAAATCAATGCTTTCGCGTCTGTGCACATCTCACAATTTACGAGATATTGCACAAGATCAGTTCCGCTCCCCAGATAGATAAGAATAACATGAATACTTATGAATAATTTCAAGTTAGAAATATGGTCGAGCATAAAAAGTCGTATGAAACTTGCCTACAATGGTAATTAAGACGCTCGTATGAAAATACTCGCGTCTTAATTGCTACCATTATAGGCTCGTTGCATAATGCACTAATATCTTTGTGCGAGATCGTGCGTACTTGCTTGTTTTCCGCACAGAACCAATACGCGGTAAGTGTGAAATACCACATTCAGTATTCCCAACCTAACACACATAACAATTTCCCTCTTCTTATCGCTTAAGCGCGACATTCATTTTACTGCTTTAGGCTTTTAACATATTATTTTTAGAGACGTTTAACATAGTAATAATTATAAATTGGAAACTTACCACTGCAATTTCACCTAAATTGCAATGTTAATTATTATTTTTAAATATTTGCAAAAATTAAGTCAAGTCTACTACTCCACGAAACTTATTGCATTCCTGATACACGTAACATTAAGGAAGCCGTGAAAAAATCAACAAGATTCCAGATGCCGATGTTATTACTGCAATATGTTATATAAATAATATTGTTAAAATATTAAAATGAAAAATAAATCATTACATAACCTTACCGTTTGTTTTAAGTTCGCATTTATAGAATGGGGGAAAAAAAGACAGACGTATATCACGGCCTGCTGGAGTATAGTAAACACAGAAAACATTTTATAGCAACAATGTTGAAGAAAGATATTTTGGTTTTCCGAAGTTGCCGTCATTAAACAGAAACCAACATGGAGATTTCATTGCAACTAATTAGAAATTCCTCTTTCAGGTATGTAATAAACGATCTTCGCACAAAATAATGTAGGATACACGAGCGGTACGTTTGTTTTCATGTTCTCGGAAATTAAAAAAGCTCAACTACGTTTCGCTTTTTCAATCTTTTCCTCGACCATGAAAACGTCAACATACCGCTCTTGTAACGTATATTACTATTGTGGCTGATTGAAGATTCATTGCAAAGGTAAAAAGCTGTAGGTAAGACGTTCAAGCTTGTAATATTGCGGGGCATAGTTGAGGATATTGAACTAATACTTCTACTGTCGATACAGACATATAAATTGTATAAAATAAACGTAAAAGTGACAAAAACGTGCTCCACTGAAAGACGTTGCAATACCAAAAGGCACAGAAAGTGTGTTGAACCTAATTCAAAAGAACCAGTACCATGAGAATCTGAAAATTATGAAGATATTAACTCGACGTTTAGCATGGATTTGTGTAGCCTACCATGATGTTCGGCGCCAACATCCTACGCCGGTTGCGATAAGTATTAAAGTACAGAATCCGCTGGAAGACGTCTTCATTTTGAATTTCCATAAATGTGACTCGAAACCAGGCCTGCTGATGCCATATGTACAGGGACATCATTTTATTTTTACAAACATTTTTAATATTAACCTGTCTATACCTTTAGAGAACCGGAAACACCGCTTGCTCCCCCCCCCCTCCAAGACTGGAGTTCGATGATAATGGCGAAAAACACAAATCACTCTACTAGGTATAGGAAGGAAGAAAAGTAGTTCATCCATTTACGTAAACTAGGAAATATCGCGATTTTGAGTTTGATAATTTTCATTAGGTTTTTCTTTAATCAAAGTACAGTACTGTATTAAGAATAAGTGTTTTTACTCACGAAGTGAGTTATCCATACGAACGTATTCATTATGCAGTGTATATTATACTGTCTACAGCAGATTAGCGTACAATATAGAGAAAGAAGTTAAACTGAAAAATAAAAATAATATGAATATTTAAACACAATTTTGAAAATAGTGGCCGTTCATTTCGATACAGGCTTCAGTTCTTTTGTGCATATTATCGCACTATAGACTATTGCATCTAATTCCAATTACCAGTTTCGTCTTTCGTACTAGTAACTCATGTTGAAATAATTCTGTACCTACTCTACGTACTGTAAATTCAATCTTCACTTCTGCCCGACCCGAAAATATAAAATTACTCAGACATGCTATCTACTGTCCGTCCAAGTGGTTATGCCGCAGGATTGTAGAAAGGGAGGAAATCAAGTGACAGTTAATTACTTAACGAGGCCCTTTTATTTAAGTTAAATTAAACAGCTGTATAATATTACGTAAACGTCCAATTCCTAAGATAAATTAATGTTTTCAGAAAAGAACTAAGACAGCCCAGCTTTTACAGAGGGGCGAGCAGAAGCAGGTGGGGGAAATCGGGATGCGACGTAGGCAAACGAACAGTACCTGTGCGAAAATATGATTCAATATTGAAAGCTCCTTCGTCACTGGAAAACGCGAACATATTTCTGGAACGTACTATACTCAGTATCGTAACTCAGTACTGCTTAGTATCTGCGGTCTTGGTTCTGTGTGGAGTTGGAACTTCCTTAGTAGAAGGGGTGGGAGTGAAGTACATTCGAAAACTCAAGTACAATAAAAATTGAAGTAAAAATAAAATGATGTCCCTGTATAAGGCTAACAGTATTTCATTTTCAATAGCGGTCGCAATTTTTCTGTTATATTGATTTTGGTTCAGAACGGATTTAAAGATCTGTGTACATTTTGTAAAGGCTGTGGGATTGCTATCACTTCTCCGTCTCGGTTGCCGTCACGCAATGATGAACCATCTCAGTTGGGTTGGAAGCACACGGCAGCTTCATCTTCTGCTCCACGACGAGTTTCGCAAGTAAAACGCCCCCAGGACTATTTACATAGACGTCTCGCTTCTCCTATCCTTCCTTCTATTGGATTATTCTGTTGCTTTACGCAGTGCATCTGGGATGGTTTACAAAGGAAACACGGCCTTCTGGAAGGCCTGCTCTTTCAATTGTTTTTGTGTTAAGTCCTAAAATCAATGTGTTGTTAAGTTTCACTGCATCAGTATTGAAGAATTTGGCTTTTCAATAACCACAAAATTCCCTATGATTCCAGTTCAAATCTCGATTAGTTCAAGTAAACATTAGTGTGTACAAAGGAAAGGAAAATTTGTCTGGACTCCTCTTCTTTTCTTTTAAATATGTATGTATTTATTTACACTGCAAGTGGGCAAGCACCCGGTGGCAGTGGTATATACAATATTAACAATACACAATAAAATGATAAGCAATACACAATAAAATTTACAATTCACAATACAATTTTATACACAATACAATAAGAATACACAATACAATTTAACACAATAATAATAAAACATAAATAAAATACCTAATTTTACAATACAACCTACATAATTATGTATAGGTCCTACATAAGTTTCAATAGTCTTTCACTTTACTCTCATCTCATTCCCTGTAGTGGCACTATGACGCATTTCACTGACACTTTACCACACATTTCACTGACACTCTGTAACACATTACACTGACACTATAGAACACATTTCATTGACGCTATAAATTATCACTGATCGGAACTGTTCACTGCACTGTAAAACCATAACTTCACTGACTCACCTCGCTTCACTTATACAACAGTTCAAATAAGTCAAATAATTACATCCTTATGCATACTTATAAACAGAACTACATTTAAACTAAACATTTCTAGTCTAAGGCCCTCTTATACGCTAGTTTTAAATAATTTACAAATAAATAATACAGGATTACGTTTTAACATCCCACATTTTAACATGGGTATCATAAGACATTAAGTATGAAATTTTGCTTAAATGAAGCTCCACAAAATACAAGAGCAACTCAGAATATTCAACTTTTTTTTAGTAAATCTCTATATATCTCTATACATCTATATATCTCTATTTGTAAGTTCATGCATATGTATATACACTTTTTGCTGGTTGAGTGGAAGAGAAGGCCTTACGGCCTTAACTCTGCCAGCTAAAATAAATGAATATTATTATTATTATTATTATTATTATTATTATTATTATTATTATTATTATTATTATTATATGTGGCATTAACAAAATCCAAACTAAAAGAAATTTCTTGCCATATCTTTTCATGTTAGTTGCATCTGTATACAAGATGTAAAAAGTATGGACACTGCTTGCACCCTTCCTATTTTTATTTTCATGAAGAAACTCTATAAAGGCCTACTACCTCTGGCTGATATGTACATCTATTATCAGGCAGTACATCTCACTTGACGATATGTGTCAGAGGAAGAACAATATTGTTTCTATGCATCTGAAGTCCGATTAGTTTAATATGTAGCTAGTCAGCGATCTATGCAATGGAGATGGAAAGGAACTGATCAAACTACACCATTATTTCCTGGCTTAGTTGCCTAATGAGTGATGTCTTATTAGTGTCAAATCTGTCTTCGAACAGTTTTTTTTTATTTTATTTTTTTATTTTTTTTTATACCTTGGGGATTTAGTGAAGTGAATTTTAATTGCAGGCAGAGTAATTATCTCATGCCCCCATGTTTTAAATTGCTTCCAGTGCACTTAATTAGAACCAGGTACCCAGCTTCGAAGCCATTAGCAATGTTAACTTACAATATGTCTTCGTACAGTTGACTAAACAACAAATTTATATACAAAGGTTATAAGTAGTGAAAAAAGGAATATTTTGACCATGTTTTCAGAAATTATGGTTTACTATAACGAATGGGCCAAACAGCCTGATTTACTTAAGGGGAACCATGTAATTATTGCTTTTTTTTTTTTTTTTTTTTGATTACTCAAGTTGCAAAACCTACAAAATACAATAATATATAAATTAAACGTCGATGGCTTAGAAATTAATAATTACGCACCATTAGAATTTAACCATAATATTAATACAAGACACAGAATTTGAAGGAAAAAAAATAAAATTCATTTAACAAACATGTAATTGTGTCGCGTTTTGATATAGTTCACATAATATGTGTCGAAATGGTCTCCATTCATTGCCAAACCATACATAACACTGTATCGGAAATAACTGTTTGTTTCACTGTTATTTAATTGATTTTAATGTTTTTACCTACATTCTGTCATTAAAAATTATCATTGACACTCTTCATAAATAAAAAACGTTGTTCAAAGTGTTCGTTTTTCACCCCATATAACTTATATACAGAATTTTTCACAGAATTAAAAGTAAGAAATCTACAAGCACTCTTCCATACTATTTACTCACCTTGTAGTATAAACATAGCACTTATTATTTTTTAATACGTTACTTTACGACGCTGTATCAACTTCTCAGGTTATTTATCGTTTGAATGAAATGAAGGTGATAATGCTGGTGAAATGAATCCGGGGTCCAGCACCAATAGTTGCCCAGCATTTGCTCATATTGGGTTGAGGGAAAACCCCGGAAAAAACCTCAACCAAGTGACTTGCCCGGACCGGGAATCGAACCCGGGCCACCAGGTTTCACGGCCAGACGCGCTAGCCGTTACTCCACAGGTGTGGACCATAGCACTTATTACAAACATACCAAGAGTACAACTTATCACGACAGATTTTGCACGCAATTGAATGATTATGGAAATAAATAAAATTAAAAGTACCAAATCATCTCTAACTAAAAAAAAAAAGCTTGAAAATTGTACATGTTCGTGTTTAATACAGACTATTAAAACCATCTCTGCACCGATATATTAAAATCATTCGTAACTAGATGTGGGATTTCTAGAAATTTACATCATTGCAGTGGTACAACAGAGTAAGCGCTTCGGTATTTACATGTTTTATAATAAACTGATGTATTAATGATGTAATAGGAATTATATTTGGAGATATCTGTACGTACATTTTTTATTTGGAGCTTATTTTTGTGGGTATTTTGTGTCATAACATTTTACTTTTGTAATGTTGGCTTATTTCTAGGTAATTATAATGACTATTACACTTTTACTACGTCACACTACTTTCGACCAATAACGGTACGAAAGGACGTCTTTCAACCAACCATGGCTGCTTATCGCACAATTTTATCGCGTCCCTAGCATTTGTTTAATTTTATCGCGTCCCTAGCATTTGTTTCTTTGTTTGCCAACATTTGAAACTGCGCTGGTCTGGACGTCAAAAATATATATAAAATTACAAACCACTCCAGTCGATGCACAGCAGTTTCAAATATGACTCGCATTGGCATTCAAAAACAAGAATTAATAAAAATCACTGATCATACCTATGCATCTTCCCTGAAATCCTATTTACAAATAAATGAAGAGCACCATTCGGAAATCCTGAATAAGTTGAATACACCATGTAGGCCTAAATCAACGAGTTCCACTTCTATTACGCACACGTCCAATATAACATCAATTGAACCACCAACCACATTCAAATTTGAAAATTGTACATTCAATAATCATTCCTTTTAAAATTATTCATTCGGAAATCCTGAATAAGTTGAATACACCATGTAGGCCTAAATCAACGAGTTCCACTTCTATTACGCACACGTCCAATATAACATCAATTGAACCACCAACCACATTCAAATTTGAAAATTGTACATTCAATAATTATTCCTTTTCAAATTATTCATGTTTATTTTTTATGTCATCGTCGTTAATTAAAACTTTTCTAACACTTGTGTACAGTATATCAGTTATGTTATGTTATAGCTTCTGCTATATGATATTATGGATAGTCACGTATCAGAGATTGTTTAATATTAAGATTTATTGAAAATCATCTGTCAAGTGACGTTGATTACTGGGATTCGGATAATTGAAGTGGAATGTTGCATTTTAATAAAAATGAAACTGAATCAACAAAGCCTTCTTGACTAGTAACATTGCCATCGTATATAATAGATCGAGAACTTCTCGACGAGAAGGCATTGCTCACTACTGCCATCTAGCATGCATCTAGTGTAATATTTGTAATGTTGAGATGGTACAATAATACATTTGAAGGCAGTTGTATTTTCGTAAATCAATTAATATTTTATTGTATTGGAATACTTCGTGACTTATAATCATTATATACTTTCTTCTAATCGTGTAATAGTCCACTCGCAGATTTATCGATAAAATCAAAACGTCTAGTGAGATTACTGTTGATAATCCTACTCACAATAAAGAAATCTAGTCCAGCCACTGCCTCATCGGACTTCCCTATGTTTCAGTCATGTTGCATCCCATCTAATCCAAAGAACAGCGTAAACCATTACGCAAGTTTTATAATGAACTCACTGTTCATAAACAGAGGCTGGAAGGAGCGTGGTCGTTACAACGAATCCTGTTACGTTTAATTTAATTAAGAAACTTGCAGGCTTAGACCTCGACTATGCGTTGATGCATTCAACGAAGTTTCAAGTGACAGACCTTCATTAAATCTGCGTCTGTAATCGAGTTTGGAAGTATTGACTCAAAGGAGGCTAACAAATATTCAATAGGCTGTATTGTCAACTTCGGAGCTATACAATAAGTTTTTCTCTTTTCATTTCAAGTGGCTAGTCCCAACCAAGCGTCTATTGTGTGACAGAAGTATTAATTATATAGATGACTTTAAATCATCTGTTTCTCGTCATAATTCCAAAAGGAATGGAATTTTTCGCTCCCTGTTTCTTTTCTACTCGTGACTGACTATTTTGACACGAGATGACATTAAGGAGTTCCTAATAGTCTACCAGAGTTCCTTTAGTTATATAACTTAACAGTTAGTGGTGTCATTTTTTGGTACTAACGAAATGCGCGAAATGTTTGAAACTTAATTTTATTTATAAAAAAACACAGATCCTATCAAGGTAATCTACAAACTGAATTACATTTAACAGTGATATGTTGCGAAATCTAATGATTTGAATGAAATACCCTCAATCACGAAATTAGTAGGTACTTGAAAACAAGATTTTTCACGAAATATTCACGAGAACAAACACATAATCATTTCAAATAAAATAATAAAATTAATAATCCATTCATCCACCCACCCACCCACCCACCCACCCAACCATCCATCCATCCATCCATCCATCCATCCATCCATCCATCCATCCATCCATCCATCCATCCATCCATCCATCCATCCATCCATCCATCCATCCATCCATCCATCCATCCATCCATCCATCCATCCATCCATCCATCCATCCATCCATCTATCTATCTATCTATCTATCTATCTATCTATCTATCTATCTATCTATCTATCTATCTATCTATAAATCATTCCGATGTCATAACAGCTCTCACCATCTTCCGGAAACCAAACGCCACTCCTCTCTGTTCATCCATTTACCTGGCTCTAATCCTCCAGCATTCACAGCTGCTAGTACACACTTCATCCAAGTCTTCTTTGGTCGTCCTTTTTAGCTTCTTTCTGGTGGGATCCATTCCATAATGATTTCTGGTAATCGTTGTCCTGGCATTCTTCTGATATGGCCATACAGCTGTAACCTTTTCCTTTCTATTATATGTATAATGTGTGGCTCGTCTTGCACTTCCATAATTTATTTTATTCGTCTATTTCTTACTTTTTCCATTCTAGATATCCCAGCTGATGTTCTTAGGTCATCCATTTCTGTACTTAAAATCCTTTTTGTTTCCCTATTTGGAATTTGACAAGCTTCAGCTCCATATTTTAGGATACTTTGGACTATGGTTTGATATATTTGTAATTTTCTATTTTTTTTTTGTAATATTTTTGCTTTACTAAATAAAATTTAGAGCATTTATTGCTTGTTTTGTTTGTGTAATTCTGTTTTAATCTACACTGCATTATCTCCTGAATGGTCTATATTTGTGCCTAAACAAGTGCATTCAATAGATGGTTTTAATTTTTCTCCATTATCAAACTTCAAATTTTCATTTTATACTCCTATACCCTACTTAGTTTCCCCTATATTTATAGAAAGTCCCCATTTTTCTTATTCTTGTTTTAGTTTTCTTGCCATGTATTCTATATCATGGTAATTTTGAGCAAATAATACAAGGACATCATGTTATTTTTACTAACATTTCTAATATTAACCTGGCTATACCTTTGGATCAACGATTAAGAACCGGAAACACCATTTGCTACCTCCTTCCACGACTGGAGTTCGATGATACTGGCGTAATATACAAACAAATCACTTTACTAGATATAAGAGGGAAGAAAAGTAGTTCATCCATTTACGTAAACTAGGAAATATTGTGATTTTGAGTTTGATAATTTTCATTAGGTTTTTGTTTAATCAAAATACAGTATAGTATTAACAATAAGTGTTTTTACTCACGAACTGAGCTATCAATTCGGGCGTATTCATTATGCAGTGTATATTATACTGTCTAAAACACATTAGCGTACACTATAGAGAATGAAGTTAACTTGAAAAATAATCATAATATGGATATTTAAACACAATTTTTGAAAATGGTGGCCGTTCATTTCGATACAGGCTTCAGTTCTAATGTGCATATTATCGCACTAAAGACTATTGTACCTAATTCCAATTACCGGGTTCGTACTTCGTATCAGTAACTCATGTTGAAATAATTCTGTACCTACTCTATAAAAGGGACCTTACGTACTGTAAATTCAATCTTCACTTCTGCCCGATCCGAAAAGATAAAATTACTCAGACATACTATCTACTGTCTGTCCAAGTGGTTACATCGCAGCGTCGTAGAAAGGTAGGAAATCACGTGACAGTCAATTACTTAAAGAGGCCTTTTTATTTAAGTTATTTTAAACAATTGTATGGGCATAATATTACGTAGACGTCCAATTCCTAACAGAAATTAATGTTCCCAGAAAAGAGCTAGGACAGCCCAGCCACTAGCATTTACAGAGAGGCGAATAGAAGCAGGTGGGGGAAACCGGGATGCGACGTAGGCAAATGAAAAATGATGCAATATTGAAAGCTCTTTCGTCACTGGAAAACGCGAACACATTTTTGGAACGTACTGTTTAACTATTACTGTATATGCGGTCTTGGATCTGTGTGGAGGACGGTTGAACTTCATTAGTAGAAGGGGTGGGAGTGAAGTACATTAAAAAACTCAGGTACAATAAAATTTGAAGTAAAAATAAAATGATGTCCCTGTACTTGGTCGGTAATAATAATAATAATAATAATAATAATAATAATAATAATAATAATAATCCGTGTCACGCAGCCTTAGGTGAACTAGTATTACCAGTCTACTGTTGGTCTCACTTCGACATCTCTCGGCAGAGGTTAACGATCATCTAATCAATATGGGGATAATATAGCCTATGGTCAGCATAATGATCTCCCGGCTGTTATAGCTAGCTTACGAAACACGATTATGAGATCCAAGGAAGGTTTCGAATTAATGATATAGAGGTTCACGAGCCACCACTGCCAACAGAACAGTATGTGTTCATAAACGTTAAACATGTTAGCCGATAAGACAGGAAGTAACGGCCCATCACACTGATATCGGACACACACATTAAAGCAGTACACAGAATTAGAATCCATGATCGTGGTTACTAGGCAACGTCAAAGCTGCGATGTAGCAGTCGCATGTACCGCCTCCGACAGCAGCTAAACTCAAACCGCATATCGAAATTTACTGGTCGCCACTGTAAAACAATTTCCACTCCCCTTTCTTTCTTTGTTAAAAAAATTCTGACATGGTTCCATGGAAATAATCATGAAGTTGTCTTACGACTCAAAAACAAGTCGCGGGAAAACTACAGTTTTTAATAAAACGAAATACAAAACCATGCGACCATGTCGTTCATTTCTTTGCCTGGAAATTAGGACCGAAAAGGGAATAAAATGAAAACAAATGAGCATCCTTTCAATTTAGTGAAATCCCAGTAAGACAGGACAATGACGTTACGCGGAAGTTAATAAGAGACAGTATTCAGTTGACAGCCTTCTCCTTTGTTTACTAAACGTGTTTTATTGCAAAATTTTACTTCCTGGAAAATGAACACCATAAACCACGAGGAATGATTTCCTTTGTATGATTTTCTTTCACTTCAAAGTCTACGTTGTCCTCATACCCTCAACGTTGTTCGAGTCCCAAGGAGATATGATGGCTTTTGTGGAATGAATGAAGTCAGAGTTGTACATATTTCCTCTGCCTTCATGTCACTATAAAATCATCTTATTTACATTGCCTCACGAGGAAATGCACAGATGTTTTAAAACGTCTGTAATTTAGTGTGTACACAGTGTAAATTAATTTATGTAAAATAGGACGTAATCTAGCTGTATTTTTATAAACGTATCATTATAAAAAGACAGAAAACGATTAGTCCCTAAAATAGAATAAATGTGTATGTCATTCCACCCTTTTAAAATTTCTAAACTATCAGATTACAATATGATCACGGACTATCTAGAAGTGTGTTAGTAAAAGTCAAAGGTGCCGCCTCTGGGAAAGTGTCCATAGAGAGTTCTCAAACAGAGAAAAATTTTGTTTTCTTTTTCAATACAAGGTGAGCCAAAAAAACGGGAGATTTTAATTTTGTTGTTGATAGTATGGATTATTTTAGCAGACTTAGATTCATTGTCATTGTTTAGCCTGATTGTTGCAATTTATTAAACATGGAGCATTGGACTGGTGAGCGACGAGGATTTGCTGTAAAATCTTATTATCTAAATGGTCAATACGCAGAAGTTGCTTGTAGGGAGTTTCACCGTCTCTTCACATGCGATTAAAACTGCGTACCCAATTTAGAAGAAATAGGCTCAACACTAAAGAAGAAATATCCAGGTATAGAAAAAAAAACTATTCATACTCCTGAAAAATTTGAGACTGTTAGAGTTCCTTTAGTGAGTATTCCGACGGATTCAGTCCGGAGATATTCTCTGACACTTATAACCAAATCCGACGTTTTTGGCGAGTGAAATAAGTAATGGGAACGTTAAGAGCGAGTATCTTATCTTTGCCGCAGTCTGTAAGCGAGAAAGCTGACAACTGTGATTACCAGATTGCTGAAGTCACTTCTGTCTTCACCTTTTCCAGTTGTATTTCAGAAAATATCAATTGTGTTTCAGGAATAATAAAATATATTTCAGATTAGTCAATTTAATTTCAGAACTTATCAATTGTATGTTAGATTTGTCAATTCAATTTCACCAATAATATTGTATGTGTTGCTTCATCAATTGTACTCTCTACAGCATAGCCTACAACATCACGAGCCATAACGTCAGGAATTCCAAGATGGGTTTTTAAGTACGTCTTCACTTTACACCAAATAATCTCGATTGGATTTAACATTGGAGAATAAGGTGCCAACCGTAACTTCTGAAATACAAATGATAGTTTCTGAAATACAATTGACAAATCTGAAATACAATTGATGTTTTCTGAAATACAACTGATACTATCTGAAACTGAATTGACTAATCTGAAATACAAATGACAAATCTGAAATACAATTGATATTTTCTGAAATACAACTGGAAAAGGTGTAGAAGGAGGTACCACTCTCAGCTGAATTGGCAACAGATGCCACTGACACAAGGACACACCCCAGAAACGCAAAATGTGAGTATATTGCCTTTACCGCAGTGTGTGGGCGATAAGACTAACGACTGAGATTGCTGACGTGACGTTTATTTGGGTGGTGCCATTCTCAGCTGCACTGGCTCACTGACTGGGCTTGTATTGAAGGATACGCGCCAGAAACGCTGGCCTGGCTGTAACATGAGCTTTTTTTTGTATAAGACGAATGCTGAATAAATATTTAAAATTTCACCCATACACATTGAAGCAATCGTCTGCAGTGCTGTCTCTTTCAAAGGAATTGTTGGGCCATGTTTCTTTCAGGATGCCCATGGTTATTTTCAAGAAATAGCGGTTACATGCAAAAGGCATACTATATTCTATATTTTCATACGATGAAAATTAATTTAATACAATATCTAAAGTTTCATTTCACTTTTTAAAAATCTCTGTATCTTTGGCTTATCCTGTATATATATTTCACATAGTGTGCGCATTCATATTACTACCATTCTTCCGTCTACCGCCTCATCTCCCGCTCTTCATTTCGTGAATAACAAACAATAGTTCTATGTAAAGATATCCAGCACAGTAAAGCCTGCAAGTATCGATTTTTGTCCTCTTTTGGAGATATGGTTCTCTTGAGTGCCAAAAATCTAAGGGTGGTATTCATAGACATTTCGCAGCACGCGCTACGAGCGTACCAAGCTAGCCCCGGCTATCCACTGGTTACTAGTACAGAATTCAAATCATATCCTATCGCTAACACTGGTTTATGAATACGAAAAACGCTGATAATCCACAAAAAGCCCGCGCTAAAAATGTCTATGAATACGGCCCTAAGACACTACCGGTGTGCTACGAATAATACGCTGGTATGTCGAGAGAAAAAATAATAAACGTTATAGCAAAAACTGATGAAATTAAAGTGAAAAGAGTAGTAAAAATGGTGAGTCCACAAGGGTCAACATTCAGTGAACGCGGAACAACATTCAATAAGCATATTCCCTCCTAAAACCTACATAATTCTGCCCTCCCCCCGGGTTGGGAACCGCTGGTTTAGATTATATGAATGTGCCGCGGGATTTTAAATTACACCTTTATTGTGCCATATGTTGAAAAAGTTTGAAAAACGATGCACCAGATCAGTGGTCGCCAGCACTCGCTGAAATGGGTAAAGGGTAAGCAGAACAGTCCCGTGTGCCCCGTCGTGCACCAGGAAGAGGTAGAGAGCATACCCGCTAGCAGCTACGAGTGTATCATAATTCAGTATGTTCTCCGCGGGTAAGAGACTCTAGCCCCAGGGTGCTCTGTGCTGATGACCGCTGCACTAGATTAACAGCTCTCTTACCATTCCTGAG
Source organism: Periplaneta americana (assembly GCF_040183065.1). Classification (NCBI taxonomy): domain Eukaryota; kingdom Metazoa; phylum Arthropoda; class Insecta; order Blattodea; family Blattidae; genus Periplaneta; species Periplaneta americana. The sequence continues at coordinate 29,140,606 of NC_091131.1, forward strand.
GATTTTACCGCCCTATAAAATCCTTTGACCTAGGCCAGATTTAAACTCGTCAACTCAGGATCAAAAGGGCAGTGACCACCGAGGACTATTCCAAGAATATAACGAGTACTTCATTTAGGGCCGTTTTTTTGCCATGTCGTCATCAAGTTCGTTGCCGGCTATTCAGCAAGATGAACTGTACTGTAGAATGGATAACAACACCTTTGTTAATTTCAGCAGGATTTACATGAGTGGTGTATTTTCTATCTTCCTGAAGTGCTTGTCAAGAATGTTGAAATCTGGCTATTAAATTGCAGTGAAAGTAGTGGAATTTGTCATTTAAACACCATTGAGGGGTAGAAAATATTTACAAAACGTTTGCAAGTGTTTAATCTGAAAATATCAATGGGCTGACATTCATGGGAGGTATTTGAGTGTATCATCAAAGGGAGCAGTGGCGCGTGTGGAGAGCTCGCTCGACAGTCTCTTGTTCAAAAGCCAACAATAGCAACTGACCTGTTAAACCTGCTCGCCATTGTTCAATCCGACACTTTTTTTCCGGTAAATTTCATAGTGTACTGGTAACTGCAGTGTCTGCGCATACACACACAATAGAGGCACATCTGGTGGGCCGGAATGTCATAGAACACTGTGCCTGTTTGAAACATTCGACACATCCGCGCCAGCACAGGCAATATCTCATACCTCAAAAGAGTAACACGTGAAAAAGCCTCGCTTCCCATGCAAGATGGTCATCCGTAAGTGTGTGTAGGCCTACGTTACTTCCCCTAATACATTGTATACGTATGACAGACAATTTTACCAAAGATGGTGGGTTAATTAGTTAATCACATCTCAATGTCAAGATATCATTCATTCATTCATTCATTCATTCATTCATTCATTCATTCATTCATTCATTCATTCATTCATTCAGTCTTAGTATTCTACCGAAAGGCAGGTTTTCCACCGCAAACCAAGCATTCTCCAATCATCTCTATTTATACATCTTGATTACACAACTTTTAACACTGTATCACGTCGGAATATGTATGATAAGAACTTTCTTGTGTTAAATTTTAACGTACCTTGTTAACATGTTTCGAAGTGTTTTCGGTCATCTTCGGAACTGGTCGTTGTTGGTCTTGGCGCCTTATGTTTCCTGTGTGGGTGCGTTCCTAGTATAGAGTCAAAGAGTGTATGTGTTTTGAAATTGAGCTGTATTTTGAGAATATCGTTGGGATGTGTTTTCGTGTGTGTATATATTTCATACTGTTCTAGTGTGTTGATGTCTCTGTAGGTGTGGTTGGCATTTGTGATGTGTTCTGCATATGTGGAGGTGTTTTGTAATTTTGTTATGGCTGTGATGTTTTCTTTGTAACGTGATTGAAATGATCTGCCTGTTTGTCCTATGTAGAAGTTGTTGCAGGTGTTACATTTGAGTTTGTATACGCCTGTGTGGTTGTATTTATTTGTTTGTGTTGTTTGTGTGTTGAGATGTCTCTATTTGTCTCTCTATTTCTCTAGAGATGTGTCTCTATTTCTCTCCAACTCTCCGTATATGATCTATAGATCTTAATGTTGTCTTCGTCTGATACCTTGTCTTCTGCCTCAAAACTTTTCTCCCGTTCACCATTCCTTCCAGTGCATCTTAGTCAGTTGCCCAGCCAATTTCTTTTTTCCCTTCCTGATCAGTTTCCAGTTTCAGCATTAATATTTCTTGATCCAGCCTTTCTAACACAGTAAATTTCTTGCTTTGTTTGTTTGTTTGTTTGTTTTTTTTTGTAAACGTTTGGTTTCAAATGTGATTACATGTGAAACATTGAAATGTGAAATGAAATAGAAATGAATTGAAATGAAATGAATTGAAATGTGAAACATATAACGTTTTCAGAAAATAAGTAAGACAGCTCAGCCACTAGCCTTTACAGAGGGGCGAGCAGAAGCAGGTAAGGGAAAATCGGGATGCGACGTAGGCAAACGGACGACAGTACTTGTGCGAAAATATGATTCAATACTGAAAGCTCTTTCGTCACTGGAAAACGCGAACATATTCTGGAACCTACTATACTCATTAACTTAGTATTCATTCATTCATTCATTCATTCATTCATTCATTCATTCATTCATTCATTCATTCATTCATTCATTCATTTTATTCCATAGATCTTACATGAGCAATGAAACTTTAAGATGTGGAACAACTCAAAATTTTACAATATTACAATTACAATTTTTACAAAATTTTTATAGTTTTACAATTTAGTAATTTTCTACAATTATTACAATTTTGTGCCATTTTTTACAATATTTTGGCGAGATGTAGTGAGATGAGGTGAGGTCCGAGGATTCGCCAAAATATTACCCGGCATTTGCCTTTTGGTTTGGGGAAAACCTCGGAAAAACCCAACCAGGTAATCAAATCAAAGGGGGGTAATCTAATCAAAGGGGTTGGTGCCAAGGACTCGCCATAGAGTACTGTTTACTATATGCGGCCTTGGTTCTGTGTGGACAGTTGAAACTTGATTAGTAGAAGGGGTGGGAGTGAAGTACATTCAAAAACTCAGACAAGCCTACAATAAAAAATGAAGTAAAAATAAAATGATGTCCCTGTGTGTGTGTGTGTGTGTGTGCGTATGAATGTATGTATGTATATATGTGTGTGTGTATATATACACACACAGACACACACATATACAGGTTGATTCACGAAAAGTTGTCGGCACTTACGGAGCATATTTCCAAAGACATTTTCAGCAAAAAAGTAATAAAAAAAACAAGGGTCCTATTCTCAATATTTTCAGAGTTACACTAATTTGAAGTTTTTTAAAATACCATTATTCCTTAGTTTTAAGAGTAATAGTAATATACGTTACAAGAGCGGTATGTTGACGTTTTCATGGTCGAGGATAAGATTGAAAAAGCGAAACGTAGTTGAGCTTTTTTAATTTCCGAGAACATGAAAACAAACATACCACTCTTGTATCGTACATTATTTTGTGAGAAGATCGTTTATTACATACCTGAAAGAGGAATTTCTAATTAGTTGCAATGAAATCTCCATCTTGGTTTCTGTTTAATGACGGCAACTTCGGAAAACCAAAATATCTTTCTTCAACATTGTTGCTATAAAATGTTTTCTGTGTTTACTATACTCCAGCAGGCCGTGATATACGTCTGACTTTTTTTTTCCCCAGTCTATAAATGCGAACTTAAAACAAACGGTAAGGTTATGTAATGATTTATTTTTCATTTTAATATTTTAACAGTATTATTTATATAACATATTGCAGTAATAACATCCGCATCTGGAATCTTGTTGATTTTTTCACGGCTTCCTTAATATTACTTGTATCAGGAATAATATTACAGATAAAGAATGAACTATTCAGGAGTATCATTTCTTTAATTAGCTAGTATTCTGAAGCTAAAAATGTGTTGTGAATTCCATAGTTGCCTTTGCTTATACTTTTGTGCGAGATCGTGCGTATTTGCTTGTTTTCCGCACAGAACCAATACGCGGTAAGTGTGAAATACCACATTCAGTATTCCCAACGTAACACACATAACAATTTCCCTCTTCTTACCGCTTAAGCGCCATATTCATTTTACTGCTTTAGGCTTTGAACATATTATTTTTAAAGACGTTTAACATAGTAATAATTATAAATTGGAAACTTACCACTGCAATTTCACCTAAATGGCAATGTTAATTATTGTTTTTAAATATTTGCAAAAATTAAGTAAAGTCTACTAGTCCACGAAACTTATTGCATTCCTGATACAAGTAACATTAAGGAAGCCGTGAAAAAATCAACAAGATTCCAGATGCCGATGTTATTACTGCAATATGTTATATAAATAATATTGTTAAAATATTAAAATGAAAAATAAATCATTACATAACCTTACCGTTTGTTTTAAGTTCGCATTTATAGACTGGGGGGGGGGAGACAAACGTATATCACGGCCTGCTGGAATATAGTAAACACAAAACATTTTATAGCAACAATGTTGAAGATAGATATTTTAGTTTTTAAAAGTTGCCGTCATTGAACAGAAACCAAGATGGAGATTTCATTGCAACTAATCAGAAATTCCTCTTTCAGGTATGTAATAAACGATCTTCGCACAAAATAATGTACGATACACGAGCGGTATGTTTGATTTCATGTTCTCGGAAATTAAAAAAGCTCAACTACGTTTCGCTTGTTCAAACTTTTCCTCGAACATGAAAACGTCAACATACCGCTCTTGTAAAGCATATTACTATTATGTCGATATCAGAATTATTTCGTTGAATTCATATTTAGGTTGTGCTGCCTTCTCTTTTAAACATCCTCTACTACGTTCAAGAAAATATAAAACATTGTTCTTTTGATGGCGATATTTTAAAGAAAGTACTGTTTAATATGTTGAATAAGTGACACTAGGACTGAGGAAGGTAATATATTTTGTTTTTAAAAATAATTATGATATCGACATAAAAGTAAAAACAAACGCTTCTCTGTTGAACGGCACTTTCTCGACCTTCCTACGATGCGTATTTCTCGTTATGAGTCGAGGCAGAACGGCTTAGGTATACCGGTACCTCAAAGTTCCCCCCCCCCCACCGCACTTCTGCTAGAAGTGTAGCGCGCGATCGAAACTTTCACGGTCGTGTACCCACATCCTTAATTTTTTTTTTCGAATCGTATACGGTATTCGTAGTTTCCACTTCGTCCGACTCAGCGACAACAATGTTTCTGCGTTACACATTTTCGTTACATCCAACTCTGAGGAACAAACAGATATACGTAATGCGACATCAAAAAGTTCTCTGCGTCTCCTTTATCTACCACATATTCCACCATGACTATATATCAGGGATTGAACTCAAGCCTATCTCTGAGCCACAGACGCGGCAGTTTCTCATAGCACTGCTCATTTAGGTAAACCCACCCGGTTGAAATTCATTTTAACTCAGTAACATGTAGGATAATGTCAAGTGAAGAAATACGAATTTGTACAGGGACATCGTTTTATTTTTACTTCAATTTTTATTGTACCTGAAGTTTTTAATGTACTTCACTCCCACCCCTTCTACTAATGAAGTTCAACCGTCCTCTACACAGATCCAAGACCGCATATACAGTCATAGTAGCCTTGTATTGTATTGTATTTATTAATATTCCATGGTATTCATACGGTCATAGTAAACAGTACGTTCCAAAAATATGTTCGCGTTTTCTAGTGACGAAAGAGCTTTCAATATTGAATCATTTTCGCAAAGGTACTGTCGTCCATTTTCCTACGTCGTATCCCGGTTTCCCCCACCAGTTTTTTTTCGCCAGCTAGTGGCTGGGCTGTCTTAGCTCTTTTCTGAGAACATTAATTTCTGTTAGGAATTGGACGTCTACGTAATATTATAGAACTGTTTAGAATAACTTAAATAACAGGGCCTCGTTAAGTAATTAACTGTCACGTGATTTCCTCCCTTTCTACGACCCTACGACATAACCACTTGGACGGACAGTAGATAGTATGTCTGAGTAATTTTATCTTTTCGGATCGGGCAGAAGTGAAGATTGAATTTACATTACGTAAGGTACTCTTTTATAGAGTAGGTACACAATTATTTCAACATGAGTTACTAGTACGAAGAACGAAACTGGTAATTGGGATTAGGTACAATAGTCTATAGTGCGATAATATGCACATTAGAACTGAAGCCTGTATCGAAATCAAAATGTGTTTAAATATCCATATTATGATTATTTTTCAATTTAACTTTAATAATAATAATAATAATAATAATAATAATAACAATTTATTTTAGCTGGCAGAGTTAAGGCCGTAAGGCCTTCTCTTCCACTCAACCAGCAAAAAGTGTATATACATATGCATGAACTTACAAAAATAAAAAAAAATAATAATAAAAAATTTGATTAAGTGAGAGTTATATATATATATATATATATATCTATATATATAAAAGAGTTATATACGAATTAAACAACAAAATACTATGAACTATTAATTAGACACTGAAATAAACTGTGTAGCAGAATTAAGCTAAAATACATAGAATGTTAATGTATTTCAAATAATATTAGATAATAGAAAGAGATTATTATGAGACAATTTTGAAAATACAGCACTATCAGGATGATGTCTAAAGAATGAAGTAACAATGTAGTCAGTGATAGTTTAAATCAGTATGATTGGAGTGAAATGCTAATAAGGTTATCTTTTAAGCTGTTTTTAAAGGTGTTTATTGTCTTGCAGCCCCTAATTCTTTGTGACAAGGAATTCCATTGACGCGAGGTGGATACTGTAAAAGATGATGAATAACAAGATGTTCTATGAAGAGGTATACTTAGCGTGCCACAGAGAAGTGATCTGGTATTTACGTCGTGGTTAGAGTATAGATAGTAGAAACGAGACGAAAGGTAATTTAGTGTTGAGGTGTGCAGAATTCGATAGAGTAAAGACAGAGAGTGTAAAGTTCTGCGTTCTTTAAGTCGGAGCCACGAAAGACTTGCGAAGGACGGTGATATGTGATCATATCGTCGGATGTTGCACACGTATCTGACGCACATATTCTGAGCACGCTGTAACTTGACTGACAATTCAGAACTTAGGTCTCTTAACAAAACGTCACAATAATCGAAGTGCGGCATTACTAAGGTTTGTACTGGGGTAAGTTTTAGTTGCTGGGGCAATAAGTTTCTCAAGCGACTCAGACAGTGAATGGATGTTAATGTTATGTTTTATTTAACGACGCTCGCAACTGCATCGCCGGATGTGCCGGAATTTTGTCCCGCAGGAGTTCTTTTACATCCCAGTAAATCTACTGACATGAATCTGTCGCATTTAAGCACACTTAAAGGCCATCGACCTGGCCCGGGATCGAACCCGCAACCTTGGGCATAGAAGGCCAGCGCTATACCAACTTGCCAACCAGGTCGACCAGTGAATGGAGGAACAGATTTTTTTTTTATCGTTTCTTTAACTTGAAAATCCCAACTTAGATTATTATCATTTTTAAATAGAACTATAAATGATTGGAATGACCTACCTGCAGCGGTCTTTGAGGGCTGTCTTTCCTTAAGGAGATTCAAGAATAATTTAAAAAGTTGTATATAAAGTGAAAATTAAAATTAAGGTGACATTCAACATTTAATTTTTTTAAGGTGACATGTATTTATCTAGGCTGACGAGTTTACTTCTTTGGTTTGAATTGTAAATTATTTAAAACTAGCGTGTAAGAGTGCCTTAGACTAGAAATGTTTAGTTTAAATGTAGTTCTGTTTATAAGTATGCATAAGGATGTAATTATTTGACTTATTTGAACTGTTGTATCAGTGAAGCGAGGTGAGTCAGTGAAGTTATGGTTTTACAGTGCAGTGAATAGTTCCGATCAGTGATAATTTATAGCGTCAATGAAATGTGTTCTATAGTGTCAGTGAAATGTGTTACAGAGTGTCAGTGAAATGTGTGCTAAAGTGTCAGTGAAATGCGTCATAGTGCCACTACAGGGAATGAGATGAGAGTAAAGTGAAAGACTATTGAAACTTATGTAGGACCTATAGATAATTATGTAGGTTGTATTGTAAAATTAGGAATTTTATTTTATGTTTTATTATTATTGTGTTAAATTGTATTGTATATTATTATTGTATTGTGTGTAAAATTGTATATGTGTTGTAAAATTGTATTGTGTATTGTAAATTTTATTGTGTATTGGTTATCATTTTATTGTGTATTGTTAATATTGTATATACCACTGCCACCGGGTGCTTGCCCACTTGCAGTGTAAATAAATACATACATACAAAAAAGAAGCCAAGATTTTTTACGATGACTAAGGGATTAGCGTGTTGTTAAGGGTAACAACTGAAAGATTACTGTTATTAAGGGAGTTAACTAAACGCTTATTCTCTATATTGTACGCTAATGTGCTGTAGACAGTATAATATACATTGCATAATGAATACGTCCACATGGACAGCTCAGTTCGTGAGTAATAACATTCATTGTTAATACTGTACTGTATTTTGATTAAACAGAAACATAATGAAAATTATCAAACTCAAAAGCGCAATATTTCCTAGTTTACGTAAATGGATGAACTACTTATCTTCCCTCCTATACCTAGTAAAGTGATTTGTTTGTATATTACGTCAGTATCATCGAACTCCAGTCGTGGAAGGGGGTAGCAAACGGCGTTGATCCAGAGGTATAGGCAAGTCAATATTAAAAATGTTAGTAAAAATAAAATGATGTCCCTGTAGAACAGAGCGATCCTCGCGGTGCAGAATGTTATTGGAGTTGGAGATAATCTGAACAAAGACATCGCCAAGAGCAACGACATGCCATGGGGTCTTAAACGACACTTGCGAAAATTATACCGATATAATCCCCGCCATTTCCGAGCACAAAGTGTTGTAGCGAAATGCGCAGTTATTTATTTATTCATGGCACCACTTGGCGGGATAAACAAGTTGCTTTTTATGTAAATGTATGTAAAGCCGGGACCAGACGCCCTGATCGGTGTCTCTCGAGTAAAACAGAAACTCCCCATGTGTCCACTGCCAGAGTGAAACCACGCTAATGGGGGAGTGCGTGTTATATTCCGGGGGCGGAAAGAGAACCCTTGAATATTTGTAGAGGTAATTCGAGTTCATTGAAACAGTTGAGCGGTCACTTGTCTCCCAGGTAGCTGAGAGTGAAGAGGTGAGACGGAAGTGCAACTGGAGAATATTAAACCTGCTCTGCATTCAGTTGAAACAGAGAAGAACAGAAAAATTAGAAAAACTAACAAAGGGCGAAAGAAAGTAAGAAAGAAAAAAAGAAAGAAATACAGAAAGAAATAAATGAAGAAAGATTGAAGGAAATAGGATAGGATGTAAATAAAGATAAGAGTTTAAGCAAAATGGCAAACAGAAAATAACAGAAAAAAAGATAGAAAGAATCATAGAAAAGGAACAAAAACACAGTGAAAAACACAAATAAAGAAAGAAAGAGAGAAAGAAACAGAGCGAGAAACAACAATAAATTATGAAAGAGACAAAATAGTATACGGACTAAAGCAATCGATTAAAGTAGAAAGTACGACATAAAAGGTGAATGCGAAAATGATGAAAGAGAAATACAATTTGATAGAAGGAAAGAAAATGAAGGTGAAGACTACCTTGTTTAAAAAGTGAGAAAGAAAGAGGCAAAGAAAATGGAAAAAATACAAAACGAAGAAAGAAGAAAAGAAAGAGGAAGATAAAAAGGGAAAAGAGAAAAAGAAAAATGAAAGAAACTTAGAAGGGAAGAAAGGAAACGGAAAGATAGAAGGATAAAAGAAATAAGAATCTACAGAACAAACAAAAAAAGAAATGCAGGAAGGAAGAAAAATGGAAAGGATGGAAGGTAAAGAAATACAGTAAAGAAAAGGAGATTAAGAACGTAAGAATACAAAGGCAGATAAAGAAATTAATATAGAAAGAAAGAGAAACAGAAAGAAATAGAAAAGAAATCTAATAAAGAAAAAAGGAGGTATAAAAAGAGCATCTTCTGCAGACCTCTGGAAAAAGAACTAAGGAAGAAGTGCTTTGTGTGGAGTGTGGCATTCTAGGGGGGGACAGAAACACTAACACGACGAAGTGAACAGAAACGACTGGAAGCATTTGAAATGTGAATGTGGAGAAGAACGGAGGGTATGAAATGGATAGACAGAATAAGAAATGAAGCTGTGTTGGAAGGAGTGGGTGAAGAACGAATAATGCTGAAAGTGATCAGGAAGAGAAAAAGGAATTGGTTGGGTCACTGACTGAGAAGAAACTGCCTACTGAAGGATGCAATGGAAGGAATGGTGAACGGGAGAAGAGTTCGGGGCAAAAGAAGACATCAGATAGACGACATTAAGATATATGGATCATATTATGAAGAGACTAAAAAGAAGGCGGGTAATAGGAAAGATTGGAGAATGCTGGGTTTGCAGTGAAGGACCTGTCCTTGGGCAGAACACTATGAATGAATGAAAGCAAAATGAAAGAAGGAATACTGGAAGATAGGAAAACGGAAAGGTAGGAATAGAAGAGAGGAAATGTAAAAGAGAAAATATTCATAACTGAAAGCGAAATTGAAGCAAAAAGGATGAATACAATGAAGAAGAAAGAGAGTGGGAGTGAAGGATGTTAAGAAAAAGAAGAAAGAAAAAATTCAGAAAAGAGAGGATGATAAAATAATATACATACACGAAGAAAGAGAAAGGAAGAATAGAAGAGAAAAAGAGAGAAATAGAAATGGAAGGAACAAAAGAGGAAGGAAGATAAAGAAAGAAAAGAAATAAAGTCTAAAAAAAGATGGAGAGAGAGAAAAAAGAAATAAAATTGGAAAAAGAGAAAAATATAGAAATTAAATAAAACAGAAAGTAAAAGGGAGAAAGAGGGGAACCACAAAACAAAATGAAAAAATATATATAAGAAGAAACGGAAAATGGAATGGATGGAACAAAAGAAAATAAATGTAGAAGAATAAATATACAAAAATCCATGCGACGAGGAAGGAAGAAGTACAAAAGGAAAGAAACAGAGTAAGAAAGAAAGAAAGTAAAAGGATAAATGAAGAAAAGCAATGGAGGAGAGAGGAAAAAGTGAGGCAATTACAGAACAAAGAATAAAAGGAGAAAGAAAAAGAAGCAAAGAAAAACTGTGAGGAACAAGGAACGAAGGAGAAAATAAATAACGGAAAAAGAGCGAAAGAAAAACCCGAGGAAGAGAAAAGAAAAGGCGAATAGGAAACAAGAAAAAAGAGGCATAACGTTATAGAAAACAAAGGAAGAGATAGAAAACAATCTAAAGAAAGTTGTCCATTAAGAAAGAAAATGAAAAGAATAGGACAGAAAGAAAGAAATATATACTTACACATAAGAATACGAAAAGGAAGAAAGAAAAACAGTAAAAAAGAAAGAAAGAAAGTTTAGAAATAACAAAAAATAAGTATAAACTCAGAAATAAAGGAAGAAAGGAAACCTGAAGAAAATGAAAAAAAATACGGAACAAAAGGAATAATAGATAGGAACTAATGAAGAAATAGAAATATAGTGAATAAGAAAGACAGACTGACTGAAACATAATAGAAAGAAAAGCGAATACAGAAAGGACGAAATTAAAGAAAGAGCCAATAAGGCATAATAATAAAGGTATATAACTTACGCAAAAATGAAATGCAGAAGAGAGAGAACGAAGAAAAGGAGAGAAGAAAAATTCAGCTACAAATAAGTATACTTGATCGGCAGAAGGATAAGGGTGTCATTCTTGATCCCACAATCCGTTTTGAGATGCATGAGCAACAGCCACAAGAGGTGTGTCGTGAAAAACAAGTCATATATGAGCCTTGTTGTCAGCATCTTGGAGCACAATACCACATTACACATTGGACAGTTTTTGGGCTCATGTTCGGTGCCCGTGGCACGATCCCACGTGAAACTTTAAATCACCTTAAACAATATAAAATTTCTGATGCAACGATTGATGCCATAGGATCTCACGTGTTAAAATCATCCTTAGCTATAATTAGTAATCATTTGTACCCAACAACATTTTTATTGTAAATGATTTCCTACGTTTTCTTATCTTAATGTTTTTTTTCTTTTTCTTTCCAAGTGTCACAAAATTGTTTTGTTTACTTATTATTCTTTATGAATTGATTAGTAGGCCGATCTATCGAACCCTTATTTAGGGCGGCTTTTGTTTCTACAAATTATCATTATTTATGAAAAGAAAGAAGAATAGAAAGAATGGAATAATGAAAGGAAACAGAAAAATTATATAAATAGTCAACTGAAACTAAAAAAAAAAGAAAAAAAAACATGAATAGAAATCAATAAATGACTACTGGTACAAAAAAAGAATGAATAAATGTATTTGTAAAGGTATTTATTTATTTATTTATTTGTTCTGGTGTAAATAAATAAATACTTTACAAATACATTGATTCATTGATTAGGCCTATAAGAAGAAATAATTAATGCTAGGAAGAAGAAATGAAGTGTAAGTGAATGACATAGAGATACGGAACGAAAGACAGGAGAGGAAAGAGGAACTGGAGAAACAGGGAATGAAACAACACAAAGGACAAACAACGAATAAAGAGAATGAGAACAGGAAAGAATTCAAAATGAAGGAAGATAGATAATGATAGCAGAGAAAGAGAAGAAAGGAAGGAGGGACAGCACTGATGGATTGTGTGAATGGTAATCATTCGAACAAAGACGCATGTCGCTTCTGATTTGTTTCTCTATGACTATCGCCTGTTCTCGGAGTGTCAGCTAGAGAGCACTAGTGTCGCACTACTTACACAAAGGATTAGAGAGACGCGGGCGGTGTCGGGTTAATAAAGCAATTACAACTGCCAATCAAAATTTAGGTCTGTCATGTGCAATGTGACGCACTCAGTTTTAAGTCTCGTTTAATTGAGTCTCACAAAAGCTTACTGAAATTATGCTGACGTAATAATAGGAATGCGGTACACAGACGCAAATTTAATTTCACGGAGTAATGGCTGATTCTGTGTGTAATCTTGTAGCTGGAAGGATATCGATTCAATTAAACACAGCATTCAGGCACTGCGGCTTGCTATGCTGTGGGAAGGCACTTGGTTCGAATGCAGGGCCCACCTTTATGAAAATATGTATGTAGGTTTTCTGTATTTTCTGTAAAATTTGGGACGTAAAAATAAATGAGATGAAGTCCAAAGTATTGAATTATGAAATTAATATTTTGTGTAAAATTTGGGACTTAAAATTAAATTAGATGACGCCCAAAGTATTGAAAAGGAGAATATTCGGAGTAAAATATAGAAAAGGTCTTAAGGGATACCTATTGAGTGCGTTTCCAGTTTCACGTAGGCTATCTAGGAGTAGTAAGTAATAGATACTAGAGGAAATTGGAAACGACAAAATGAAACAGCGGTGAATAAAGGAAGGACTGCGCTACAAGTAGTACATAAATGTTTAAATAAATGGTCGAATTTGGGAGTGAAGGATTTTCTAAATGTGTGCAGGCCATTAATAGAATCCAAAATGAATTAAATACTATTATAGTCACAATCATGCCATGGTATGAAGAAAAATTTCACAACCTCGAGCGGAAATCGAACCTGCTACTTCCTGTTCTCTGGTAAGGCGCTCTACCATTAAGCTATCGAGTTCGTCTCACGTCAAAGGCTCCGAATTATCTTTTCATACTGGCGACTCTGTTCTAGAGTCCTGTCCATAGCGTCTGATCTTAGTCAGCACTGCTTATAGGTGGAAAGAAACTTTACAAATGTAATCTTCATCTTACGATGTTTGGATGACGTATATAAGTCCGTTGATGTGACATATTAATGAATTAAATACTATTATAGTCATATAACGTTGAAATATGGGGAAGTAGAGATACTAGTATAAATAAAGAGCTAAACTGTGAAATTTTGTTTAGGTGTACCATGAAACGCGTTCAGCTTGGCAGCGAGATTGGAGCTGGGGATTGATATTACCCTGGGAATAATTCTGGAAAGGAAAATAAAATATTCATTTAACATTATGCTGCGGGATAATACGTCCATTAAAAAAATCTTGTATTTCTAAATGAAACTGCTCTAAAATAATTACTCAGAAGTAAACACATTACGTCTAAATTGTTCATGGAAAGAAATAGGGACTCTATATGCCAAAATTATTGGAAAAAAAAAAAAACTGTAAAAGATAGAGAATAAGATATCTTAAGACAGGATGTTTTAAGTAATATAACAAACTTGGATTTAGTAAGTTATTATAGAGAAATGAAAACTTGCTTGTGCAAGTCAGCGAGATAATTAGAGTCAGGTGATAATGTTCATTTTAAATTTGCTCCCATTTTATAAGTAGAAGTAGAAAAAGCTTTTCTATGCACAAAGCTTTGTTAACTAACAATTTATAAACAATCATTTCCATTTTAAAATTTGGACAAGATACTCACTGTACCCTACATTACAACTCAAGTTCCAAAATATAGATGCAATATATAAATCACACAAAGGTAGCTGCCCTTCAGTAAGGGTTGCCAAAAGACAGAGCATACTAAACAAATAAAAATAAACATTTGTGTTATGATTATTATTTTCAAATGGAAGCTACCCTTGGAAAGTACGTTTATTCAATAATTATTATTATTCAGATAGAATATAAAGAAATTTAGGTTTACAGGTGATTACGTAAAATCTGAACAGAATATTTCATTACGTCTACAGCAATAATTTTCAAAATTTTTAAAGAAATTCCAAAAGACTTAAAACATTCAACTGAGTATTTTGGAATTATTCCCCTTGCTTCGAACAATAATCCAAATACGCAAATCAAGATTTCAGGTATAACTCACTGTAAAGTTGATTTGAATAATTTCGAGGGAAAAATTGTTCCGGAGCCGGGTATCGAACCCGGGACCTTTGGTTTAACGTACCAACGGTCTACCACTGAGCTACCCGGGAACTCTAACCGACACCGATCCAATTTTTCCCCTCTATGTCCACAGATCTCAAAGTGGGCTGACAACCGTCAAGCAACCAACTTCGAGTGCACACTAACTCCGTGTGACTTAAATTGTGGTTTTCCCCTCTATAGAGGGGAAAAATTGGATCGGTGTCGGTTAGAGTTCCCGGGTAGGTCAGTGGTAGAGCGTTGGTACGTTAAACCAAAGGTCCCGGGTTCGATACCCGGCTCCGGAACAATTTTTCCCTCGAAATTATTCAAATCAACTTTACAGGGAGTTATACCTGAAATCTTGATTTGCATAATACACGTCACTGTTCGTTAACAGAAAACCACAATTTAAGTCACACGGAGTTAGTGTGCACTCGAAGTTGGTTGCTTGACGGTTGTCAGCCCACTTTGAGATCTGTGGACATAGAGGGGAAAAATTGGAGCGGTGTCGGTTAGAGTTCCCGGGTAGCTCAGGGGTAGAGCGTTGGTACGTTAAACCAAAGGTCCCGGGTTCGATACCCGGCTCCGGAACAATTTTTCCCTCGAAATTATTCAATAATCCAAATACTTCAATCTGTCCTTGTATATTATAATAATCCCTAAGTATTCAATTGTAGAGTCATAGACGATCTTCTTTTCTTCATGTACTGCTACAGGTTGTTCAACTGCAGTTTCAAAGCGCACAGTGAGACCGATGATAATTGCTCTGTCATTTCCTCTATCAATGGCAATGATGTCAACTCGCCGAGAACTTCCATCTTTTGCAAGGCAGTGGACTTCTTGGTGAACCTCGTAGAAGGTTTATGAAAAAAAAGTTCGCATTTTGTGTTTGAATAAAATTGATATGGCTTTAAATTCCTTAAATTTCTTTTTTCTCTCTCTCTCTCACTTCTGCTTGTCATTCTAGGTAGCTATAGTTTGTACCTCCAAAGTAAAAAGTATTTCAATTTCTTATGGCATATTTTTATGGTATACAACATATCTCTGTAAATTTAGGTCATGAGTGCGTAGGCCTATTTTATACTGCATATTTTGGCCACTTTTAGACCATAAAAATCCTAGCACTAATCATTATATTTCAAGCTTATTTTCATCCAAAACAACACCAATTCTTGTCTAAAAGTTTGTGTTATTGTGCATGTCACTTGAAAATTCGCTCAGTCGGTAGACCGGTGGATACAAAAAAAACTTGTCCAGTGCTTTCATAAAAATGGACTGAACGCATTTTGGGATCACATTCTTCAATTGATAATTTCATTAACTATTGAGTATTCACAACAAGCGGACGTTACCAAAAATACTTAATATATACATTCTTTATTCGAAGGACTCCATAAAACACAATTGTCGAAATAAATATCTCACAGTGCAATAAATCTCTCCGAAGATTTGTCGCTCTGGTGTGAAACGTCCGCAGCAGTGCACCGGTGCCAGACGAAGATGCTTAATGGGGGATATCCGCTAGCATCCGGGAGAGAATTAATTGTCTAGTTACGTTCCCTGACTTCAGAATTAGTGTCCGCAAAGTTTACTGACAAAATTAAAACAATGAATGACTGCAACACAGACATTACAGAAGAATACTATACGCTCCCAACACATAGCATCGCAGTAGGTTTCTGCGGATGTATCAACAAATTTAAATGGCAACCACAATAATTAATCCGCGTTATTTACGATGACTTAGGTAGGCTGCGAAGGCCTCTTAAGTTTGGATAGGTTAGGTTTGGTTTCTTTAGATTAGTTTAAGTCACGTTTGTTTAGTTTACATTTAGGCAGGTTAAGTTACACCGCATATGGTTAGATAATGTAGCTTATACAGATACTGTCCCATAAGCAGTCTTAAGAACTTCAGCTTCGTTTCTTATTCTGTCTGTCCATTTCACACGCTCCATCCTTCTCCATATCCACATTTCAAATGCTTCTATTCGCTTCTCTTCTCTTCGTCGTAATATCCATGTTACTGTCCCAAACAATGCTACACTCCACACAAAGGACTTCACTAGTCTCTGCCTTAGTTCTTTCTCCAGAGGTCCGCAGAAGATGCTCGTTTTTCTATTAAATGCTTCCTTTGCCATAGTAAAGATATTATAATAGGCTTATTCATAATTTAAATACCTAAGCAAAATTTTATGAAATTTTTTAATTGATAAGCTGAAATCCAATTAAGAATCTCAGTTTAAAGACAGAGCGTTGTAAGTATTACACATAACAAACAGTGGAGAGTTCTTGAAGAAAACAGTTCTAGGAATTGGAATAACTAAATGTTGTGAAATTTTCCAGACGGTTATGTTGAAGTAACTGTTCGAAAATGTACAATGACATTTCAATTTTTATGTTTTATTATAGTACATACTATTTGCTGATTACAAGTGTTAAAAAAATCGTTCAAAATTAAACATTTTTTTACTGGTCACAAAATACCCACATTGGTACTGCTTACTTCCTTACAAATGGCTTTTAAGGAACCAGAGGTTCCTTGCCGCTCCCACATAAGCCCGCCATCAGTTTCTACCCTGTGCAAGAATAATTCAGTCTCTATCATCATATCCCACCTCCCTCAAATACATTTTAATATTATTCTCCCATCTACATCTAGGCCTCCCTAAAAGTCTTTCTCCCTACAGCCTCCCAACTAACACTCTATATCCATTTCTGGATTCGTCCATACGTGCTACATGTCCTACCCATCTCAAACATCTGGATTTAATGTTCCTAATTATGTCAGGTGAAGAATACAATGCGTGCATTTCTGTGTTTTGTAACTTTCTCCATTCTCCTGTAACTTCATCCCTCTTATCACCAAATACACTTAATCTCTGTTCCTCTCTCAAAGTGAGAGACCAAGTTTCACAATTATAGAGAATAACCGGTAGCCTAATATAATTGAAGAGTCCACTGCAAAATGGACCAAGACTGTCAATGCATAGCTTAAGACATATAGAATGTACATAGAGAGTTACATGGCATTAAGACTGATAGTCATTGTCCAGTAATGATCGGAAAATCACAGTTAAGCTTTGAGCGCTAAGCATTTCAAACTTTCAATCGCTTCTCCTGCAAAATGTATTCCAAATGACATCCATCATTCTTGCAGTGGACTCTTCAATTGTTTTATAAATTCTAACTTTCTGATTTTTTGAGAGCAGACTGGATGATAAAAGCTTCTCAACCGAATAATAACACGCATTTCCCAAATTTATTCTATGTTTAATTTCATCCCGAGTATCATTTATATTTGTTACTGTTGCTCCAAGATATTTGAATTTCTCCACCTCTTCAAAGGATAAATTTCCAATTTTTATATTTCCATTTCGTACAATATTCTGGTCATGAGGCATAATCATATAGTTTGTCTTTTTTGTGATTTACTTCCAAACCTATCTCTTTACTTGCTTCAAGTAAAATCTTTGTGTTTTCAGCAATAGTTCGTGGATTTTCTCCTAACATAGTCACGTCATCCGCATAGACAAGGAGCTGATGTAATCCGTTGAATTCCAAACCCTCTCTGTTATCCTGGACTTTCTTAATGTCATATTCTAGAGTAAAGTTAAAAAGTAAAGGTGACCGTGCATCTCCTTGCTTTAGCCAGTAGTGAATTGGAAAAGCATCTGGCGCATTGATACTGCATGTTATTAAAAATACTTTGGTATTGCTAGAGTCAATTCTAGTAGCTGATTTAATAATAATAATGGTTTATTTTAACTGGCAGAGTTAAGGCCATTCGGCCTTCTCTTCCACTCAACCAGTATGATAGAAAATTACTACAATGCTATGAATATAACATAATTAATACAATACAATTCAAAGCAATACAATATTAGAATACAAGACAATATAATATATAATTAATATAATACAATGACAATTCTTTTTATCTTCACAACACCAATAAAATAATTATGTAATAATAATAATAATAATAATAATAATAATAATAATAATAATAATAATAATAATAATAACAGTACTAGTAATGATAGTCACACCTAAATTAAATTAAATTATTAAACTCGATCAGAATTATAACTTCAATTTGACTGCGCCCGTAAGAAATCGTTTAGCCTTTTCTTGAAAGTGGTTATTGTCTGGCAGCCCCTTATCTTCTGAGGTAGAGAATTCCATTCACGGGGGACTGAGACAGTAAAAGAGGATGAATAGTGGGATGTTCTGTGGGCAGGAATTGCTAGGATTTGGCTCTCCTGTGACCTGGTGTTTATATTGTGTTTGGAGGATAAGTAGTTAAACCGGTAACGAAGATAATTTGGAGTAGAAGTGTGGAGAATTCGAAACAGAAGAGACGGCGAATGAAGTGTTCTACGGTTACTAAGTTGCAGCCAGGATAAAGATTTGAACGAGGTTGTAATGTGGTCAAATTTGTGAGCATTGCTGATGAATCTGACACACATTGTGCACACGCTGCAGCTTGTTCGAAAGGTCAGTTGTCAAGTCTGTAAATATTACGTCGCAATAGTCAGTGGTAGTACGAGAGTTTGCACTAGAGTCTGTTTTAATTCTGGCGGGAGGAAGTTTCTGAATGGGTTAAGAGAATGCATGGTATAGCACACTCTCTTGGATATTTCCTTTCTTTGGCATTCCCAATTTAAATTTTCGTCCAAGAAAATGCCGAGGTTTCTGACGACGGAATGGTACGGAATAGTGGCATTATTTACTGTAATAATTGGGATATGTCTGTCGTTCATTGTGTTCAGTAGTCTCTTATGTCCAATTATTATAGCTTGCGACTTACTAGCATTTAACCTAAGTCCGAACTTTTTCGCCCATGAAGAAACTTGATTCAAGTCATGATTAATTTTGCCAATAGTTGCATCAATTTCGTCTGGTCGGGAGTGTATGTAGACTTGTACTGAACAGCCTGAAACTATCCTGGGAGCAGTGGCGGCTCGTGGGTATTGAATTAAGGGGGGCTGCATATAAAAATAAACCAAGCAACTTACTTTATTTAAAGATTAGTTCCATGCGCCTTATCTTGTAAATTGTGTTTAAATGTGACAGGCTCATGTTAGTAGATTTACTGGCATTTAAAAGAATCCTGCGGACAAAATTCCGGGCGACGCTGATATAACCCCTGCTGTTGCGATTGTCGTTAAATAAACCATAATTTAATTTTTTATATGCAGATTTGAACCTTAGAAATATCTAACTGGCGATGTTGTAGTTGGTTGTGTAATATATCTACATGATACATCAATAAATGAAAAAAACTGAGCCAGAAATTGAATTCAGGATCTTCAAGAGTACGCACCAGGGCGCTTGCCTCATTTATTGCGATGTTAGATGTTTCAGATTCCATTATGGTTTGAAAACATTCTAGCAATGGCTCTTTCTTCTCATGAACAACATTTACTGTTCTTATTTTAAATCCATCTTGTTGCCCCAGCTAATGGAATTGTCTTTGAAACACATTAATCTAATACAGACGGTGTGGAGATCGAGAGAAGAAAGCAGGGATACTGGATAAATTATCAAAAAATATGCGAGCCTTTGTATTTTGTTTAGCGGCTCTTTCCATTATGATATTCAACTGATGGGCATTTAATTTCACATTTCTCCTGAATTGTTAAGGTACTGAACTGAATAGACTGTAAATAATGTACAGAATTAAACATTGTCGCACTTGTTATACTCACAACGTTAAAGAAAATGTATTTAAAACTGCGCACTACTGACAAACTGCTGCAAATTTTGCAGCGCCTGGAAACTCTGGATTCATGGCAAGGGGGAGCAAGGAGGAGGGGTAAAACTAACGCGCAAAGCATCCGAGACGATACTGGCAGCACCAGGGGAGGAAGTGGCTTCACTAACGATTGCGTGCATGTCATTGAGAGCGAAATGTTTTTAAAAATTCGAGCTGCTAAATAGAGACTGTATAATAAATGTTTTTCACAACATAAAACGAGACAAGAGCCACATATGTCTGGGGGTGCTGCAGCTCCGCAGCCCCTCTTCGAAAGCCGCCCCTGCCTGGGAGACAGAAGTTCTAGAACGTTTCCATGTTCCGTGGAACGAAAAGTCACAAAGAACCAACAGAAAACATGTACGGAAGAGATTTTAATGGAGTGGTTTATGACATCAAAAGGCACAGTTGCATTATTGAACGCTCCTTTTAATTTTCTGGGGCAGGTCGCCGTCCCGTTGTGCGATGCAAACCACTAGCCCAATCCAATATTTACACTCCTGTGAGTGCAAGAGGGAGCCCGTCATACGAAATACATGATTGTGTGGAGTAGTCGCAGTCGCATAGCGGGGGGAGGTAGGGGGCAGAGTCCCCTGGGGGTCTGCGCTGACTGGAACCGACTTCAGCTACGTCGGGAATGTAACGGAAAAGGCCAAGTTGGATAGCAAAAAGCGCACGTAAATAAAGTCGGAGCTAAAACCGACCAACGAATTCCTTTCCTTGCTATGACAGTAGTTGACGTCACACTGTTACACCGTCATTTTGAAATAACTTGTTATAGGATGTAAGGACCGATAAACGATAAGTGGATTGTGAAGAAGATTTTAAGGGGAGAGGATGGTATTGTTTTTTAACTTCTTTCCTATTTGGTGTAAATTATTAATTTTTTGTATGTAGAGAGCTCATAGCTGTGGCAACTCAACCAAATAAAAATATTTTGAAAAAAAAATTATTTGGGGGCCCAAATTTGAAAAAAAAAATAGACCCAATGCAGGATTGTTCTAAAACCGATATATCTAAACCGTTTTTAAAGATAGATTCAAACAGTTTTTGCAATGTATTTGCAAAAGTATGTTCTACAAACTGTCTGTAACAGAATTTTGATATTAGTCCCTACGTTTGTAAAATAAACAATCAAAATTTAGTAACAATTTTCTGATTTCTTTTCTTGTAAACAAACGGACGAATTTTTAAAATGAAATCAATTAACAAAATTCTGTTATAGAGAAAAGTTTCCTAATAGTCTAAAGAATGTGTGTTCTAAATTTCATGCATGTATCTTTAATGGTTCAGAAATTATATCCATTTTGTCTCGCAATGTAGCAAAAAAAAAAAAGTGAAGTTACTGGAAACCGATAAAAGCGGGCGTGTGATTTAAAAATCCATAGTTCAGGAAGTTAAAAAATGACGTCTCAACATCCGATAAGGGCACAAATACCCACAAAATGTTATGCAATGCATTCCACACATATCAAAGGGTATTTTAAAGAAAAAAAATTGAAAATTTAATTTACCGGAAACAACAATAAAAGTGGGCGAACGATTTAAAATTTCATAATGCAGGAAGTTTAAAAATGGCGATCTACACATATCACAGAGTATTTTAAAGAATATATATTTTTTTAATTTAGTCATTTTTCATTAAAAAATACCATCCTCTCCCCTTAAGATTTCAACGGTGTGCTGACATTGTTTTTGTCTGATATTTTCGAACTATATCTTTGGGATCATATTGCTCAAGCCATGCAAGAGTTTCGAAGTCTATTGAGTGAATAATGCTACACATCACAGAGTGCTTCAACCTCTATTTTGACCTACACTACTGGAAAATGTGTGACAGTGTAAGATGGAGTTCCTAAATTTGATTGTAAGGGTAGCACCATCGCTTTCGTTATTGCCTCAGCCTATAGATGACAGTTTTCTAATGAAATGTGTATAAAAGGAAATGATGACGTCACCTGCTGATAATACGAGGGTGGACCCAAAAGTAACCGGAACCGAACTGTTGCGCGCTCATGCTTTGTTGTTACGATTTGTGCTGTTAGGTGGTGTTACTTTGGGGTCCCCCGCTACCGTTAGTGAGCTGGCGTCAGCATGGATGAATATATAATAGGATGCGAAACTTACTGAGTTTCCCGTAACACATACTAGAGGCGCTATTGTAGAAATTGATCTTGCTGCCACCTGTTGGGAGGAGGGGCGTTATTACATCTAGCAGCGCACCAAGTAGCGGAAACAGAAACTAATTACTTCATGCATTTAGCAGCGCACTTGGTGACGAAAATGTTAAACTGTGCAGAAAGTATTCCCTCTCACCCTCATCGATATTCAAAATTAATCCAATTTAAAATAAAACATTTACATTTTTATTCCTCACAGCATCTTCTACTGAAAATTCTGAAGATAAAAGAGGCGATCTATTTTACACTATCCAATTAAAATATAACCAGACAGAGAAAAAATAAAGCAAAAGATTAGATAATTGGGGTTGTATTCTTTGGGTATTTATTGTACAGCGCAATGGAAAAGTCTGCAAGAACTACTTAGATAGTTGAATTTATTATATTACTATTACTTTACAATACATTCAACAACACTATTTTTACAACGTCCATAAACATAATTGTTTATACACACACGTAGTATCACTTTATGTTCACTTACTAACAAGTTTCTGTCTGCCATCTTGTTTCCTCGAGCAATATCTCGAGTGGATGATTAGCGAACTCTGGGTAATGTACACAACACGTAGTTATAATGTTCACCACCTACGACGTTGGGCGCTGATCATCTTATTTGAGCCACCTGCCGCCAGATGGTGCTGACCGCAGTTTCGCATCCTATTTTATATTCATCCATGGCGTCAGTCTGAGTTAAGTGGTTTGTTTGTGGCGCTGTGTTGTTTGCGTTCCTGTTTCAACCGTTTGGAGATTAGTGAGATGGCCGCCCACAAGGAACAAAGAGTTTGTGTGAAATTTTGTTTTCTGTTAGGGAAAACTGCAGCCGAGACCGCTGGGATGCTTCGGCAAGCCTTTAATGATGATGCTTTGGGGAAATCACAGGTCTACGAGTGGTTTTCTCGTTTCAAATCTGGCAATATGCCAACTGAAGATATTGCCACGCCCCGGGCGTCCTTCGACAGAAAGAAATGACGAAAACATTGCCAAAACCAAACGTTTAATTGATGAAGATCGTCGAAAGACCATTGACGAAGTTTCTGAGCAAACGAACCTATCATGAAGCACGGTCCGAAGATTTGCACATGAGACGGGTGTCTGCAAAATTTGTTCCTCGCTTGCTCACAGATGACCAAAGAGAAAACCGCGTGGGAGTTTTCCGTGATTTGAAGAGTGAAGTGCAGAACGATCAAATTTTCTTAAAAGAATTGCAACTGGAAATGAGTCTTGGATCGAAAATATTTCATTTATTATGTGAGTAGCTTAATATCAAAGACGGACATCTGACCTCAATCGAAATTTAGATAGCTGTGGTTTTTTATGCAATTTTTCATGCTCTTTCCAGTTATAGTGAAACCATATGCAAACTCTAACACTATATTTATAAAATAAATTGTGTTAAATATTACAAAGAACACTGTGAATTAAAAAATTGCCTCTAGATCAAAACTATGGAGATGATAGATGTCCGTCTTTGATATTAAGCTACTCATGTGGATTTGTATTTTGTGTTTCTGCTGAGAATCATTTATTTACATTCCTCTCTTAAATTGAATCAGGATATTGGGAATTAAATCAATGACTTCCCCAAAACAGGGTATGAAATGTTTCGTATAAAACAATTTTTATCTCGAAAAGCAAGCAAACATGAGTAACTTCTATGTTTGAAATATTCCAAGGAATAACCCCCTGAATAACATTACTTACGCTTCATCCTGTATACATGAAATTGATTTTTATCGCCAACTCTGTAAAATAACGATAAGATTTCATGCCTCACATCAGTTTGCAGTTAGTATTATAATATGTAAAAGACGATCGAAAATATTTAATTTATTATGTGGATTTGTATTTTGTGTCTCTGCTGAGAATAATAAAAAGTTGATAAATTTCCCTTGTTATGAAATTTAACCTCCCTTCATATATTTTCGTATTACGTTAAAATTATTTTGAATGGTTCGATTTAATGTCAGTGAAATTCATATTAATTTTAATATAATTTGTAGTTAAATGAGGTAAGAATTAAAATACGCCAAATACCAATATAATATGCTCCTTTAAAGGCACGAACTGAACTCCAGGCTGTGCAGTTTCTGAACGCACCCGCAGTGAACTCGCTGCATGGACCTAGACAGCGCTGCACAAAGCGGAAATCCATACACAGGCTAATTAGCGACTTTTTTTTATGAACCAAACGAAGCTTGATAAATGGCACAGAGACAATGTGGGTTGCATTCGGCCGTCACATAAAAAATCTATTAATCAGGACACAGGACAATAAAGTACACAATAAGCATAATGGAGAAGTACCTACATTTTTATAAAGACAAAGATGTAATTATTTCATTCGGATAACTATGAAATACTGTAAAATTGTACATTAGATTAGGTTGCGCAGAGCAAAAGGGGACATTTTATATTATCATGTCTAGAGCCCGGATGTTCAGCAAAATCCCTTTTTTACTGTAAATCATTATTTGCATAGATATAAACGTGATTTGAGGTAAATCAAAGTTTTTAGGTGAGGGGTTTGGACTTTTTCCATTGCTGGTTGTCACAATCAAAAAATTAAGACACAACGTATCGAAGGATGGTTCTCCCTTCGTCTTCAGGTGGAAGGAAGGAGAGAAAGGAAAAAAAAACCTATTGTTGGGATCGTTACGTACAGCTATTCTGTATGACTGATCGAAGGGAGAACCACCCTTCGAAACGTTGTGTCTTAATTTTTTTATTGTGACAACCAGCAATGGAAAAAGTCCAAACCCCTCACCTAAACATTAATGATCCACCATTGCTTTCCAACCCCTCATTTAGATCAACGTAAATCAAAGTGATAGGGCTAATTTTTATTTTGCCTATTTTGCCTTTGTAAGATGTTTCTTACTAATACGTGCCTTTTTTTGTCATTTTAAAGCAATATTTCTTGTTTATTTGCAATTTTCTAATAAATTGTTATGTAATGTGTATGAAATTTAATATCTGAAACAATGACTCATTTTACTAGCAATAGTAAATAAAAGTAATTTATTTGGGTGCTTTATCTGCTATAGTCGCGACGCTGTTATTCCCGGCGTGACTCCTCCTCTTTGCTTACACCTTAGGAACTGAAGGCTCTATAAAGTCTTATCGTTCGCCATTTTTGTTGTTTTGTTGCTGAGCTACCAGACGAGGAATCTACAGGGATATAATTTTATTTTTACTTCAATTTTTATTGTACCTGAGTTTTTGAATGTACTTCACTCCCATCCCTTCTACTAAGGAAGTTCCAACTCCACACAGAACCAAGACCGCAGATAGTAAGCAGTACTGAGTTACTGAGTATAGTACGTTCCAGAAATATGTTCGCGTTTTCCAGTGACGAAGGAGCTTTCAATATTGAATCATATTTTCGCACAGGTACTGTCCGTTTGCCTACGTCGCATCCCGATTTCCCCCACCTGCTTCTGCTCGCCCCTCTGTAAAAGCTGGGCTGTCTTAGCTCTTTTCTGAAAACATTAATTTCTCTTAGGAATTAGAAGTTTACGTAATATAATACAGCTGTTTAATTTAACTTAAATAAAAGGGCCTCGTTAAGTAATTAACTGTCACGTGATTTCCTCCCTTTCTACAATCCTGCGGCATAACCACTTGGACGGACAGTAGATAGCATGTCTGAGTAATTTTATATTTTCGGGTCGGGCAGAAGTGAAGATTGAATTCACAGTACGTAGAGTAGGTACAGAATTATTTCAACATGAGTTACTAGTAGTCTACGGAGGACGAAACTGGCAATTGGAATTAGATGCAATAGTCTATAGTGCGATAATATGCACAAAAGAACTGAAGCCTGTATCGAAATGAACGGCCACCATTTTCAAAATTGTGTTTAAATATTCATATTATGATTATTTTTCAATTTAACTTCTTTCTCTATATTGTACGCTAATGTGCTGTAGACAGTATAATATACACTGCATAATGAATACGTTCGCATGGATAACTCACTTCGTGAGTAAAAACACTTATTCTTAATATAGTACTGTACTTTGATTAAAGAAAAACCTAATGAAAATTATCAAACTCAAAATCGCGATATTTCCTAGTTTACGTAAATGGATGAACTACTTTTCTTCCATCCTATACCTAGTAGAGTGATTTGTGTTTCACGCCAGTATCATCGAACTCCAGTCTTGGAGGGGGGAGCAAGCGGTGTTTCCGCTTCTCTAAAGGTATAGACAGGTTAATATTAAAAATGTTAGTAAAAATAAAATGATGTCCCTCTATTTGCCGCACCGTTAAACATTATCGTGTCGTAGCTCCTATGATAATAAATCAAACGCACTGTAATTGAGCAAATAATTGAGCGGCAAATAACGTCCTCGTGTGCTTCGTGCGAACCTCAACGAAAGAACAAAAATGGTGGGCGATTATATTAAGTATTTATCGAGCCTCAGGAAGTGCATAACGTCATCAGCAGCGAATCACAAGACGCACACGTTTAAATGTAGCTGACCTGCAACGTGATTGGCTGCCGGAAATAAGAGCGACGGGACTATAGTAATCGTGCTTTAATACTACTGGTGCAATATGAATAATGACCGACAATCCACAGTTAAATACATGGTGAATAAATACGAATAAGAATAACAGATTGAAAACAAATGAATGAAAAAGTGAAGCAATGAACGAACGAAAGAATGAGTGAATTAATAAATAAATCAGCTTAGTAATTAATTGGTTGGGTCACGGGCTGAGAAGAAACTACATACCGAAGGATACACTGGAAAGAATGGTGAATGGGAGAAAAGTTTGCGGTAAGAGATGATATCAGATGAAAGACGGCATTAAGGTAATATATGGATATAAAGAAATTTATAAAATTATTCATGATATACAGGGTGTTTCCGAGTTGGTGTTACAAACTTTCAGGGATGATGGCGAAAGGCGCATGTATCAATTTGAGATAAGCAACCATGGTCCGAAAATAACTGAGTCGAAAGTTATAAGCAAAAATAGGACCAGGGTTCCTGATCTCAAATTGATACATGTGCTCTTCGCCATCATCCCTGAAAGTTTGTAACCCACCTCGCAAACATCCTGTATAATATTAACAAATGTGTGTATTTTTTACCCTTTATTTCTGTCAACTATATTCATGTTTTTATTGAATATCACTGGCTTCTCTTTAATTGTCAATTTATATTAAATGTGTTTTTTGTCTTTTTTTCTCTTTCTTCTTTATTCTTGCTCTTGTGTTGTATTTATTGGTCTGAATTAAGTTACTTAATGTATTTAGTAAACTGTCCTTGTAAATTTTATGTTATATTATTGGCTAAGACCACACCGTACATGAGCCTGGTTCTTATAGTAGTGTCTAGAAACATTTTTGTTTTATAATCATAATTTGCACTCACTAATTAAATAAATAATATGCGGAGACAAGAGGAAATCAGAAAATAGGAAAGACTGGAGAATTATGGGTTTGTAGTGATAGATCTTCCCTTAGGTAGAAAACTATGAATTAATGTAATTTTGAATCAAAATATTTTAAAATTTTTATACATAATTTTCTACTCTCTAGCGTTCGATTCTGCTGACAAGAAAATATTGCAAGAGTAAAGATTAACCTACATATGGAATGTACCGATTCAGCTATTTCAGGCTTATGACTTACAGTATGTCGACATCTGCTCACCTATTTGAAATAATAAGTTATTATGTAAACTAAGACCTAAAAATTAAACATAGATACTTGATTAATAGAGCAACAGGAAAGATTGATTTACACTTGTTTATTGTAGAGTTAAAATTAAAAAAGTATTAAAATATATATGGTAGTAAATTGTGAGAAGGAGCAGATAAATAAGGTTTAAAGTCTTAATGGTTATTACGATTGATTTAAACATGCACTAAAACCAGACGTAAGTGCAAGTTTGAACCAATAAATTACTGAGATTTGCGATAAATTAATTAGTTTAGGAAATTGTATATTTATTATGTATAACTACACTTGTATATAGATCTTTTTGTTAAATTATTAAGTTTTGTACTTTTGTGAACTAATATCAATAAATCTATCACTATCACTACTCTTTAGCTTATAAAATATAAACTAAATTTTTAGTAGCTAAATTTCCGTTTCCAAATATAAATGACACTCGGGAGGAAATTAAACGCAGAATAAATATGGGAAATGCGTGTTATTATTCGGTTGAGAAGCTTTTATCATCCAGTCTGCTATCCAAAAATCTGAAAGTTAGAATTTATAAAACAATTATATTACCGGTTCTTCTGTATGGTTGGACTCTCACTCTGAGAGAGGAACATAGGTTAAGGGTGTTTGAGAATAAGGTGCTTAGGAAAATATTTGGGGCTAAGCGGGATGAAGTTACAGGAGAATGGAGAAAGTTACACAACACAGAACTGCACGCATTGTATTCTTCACCTGACATAATTAGAGACATTAAATCCAGACATTTGAGATGGGCAGGACATGTAGCACGTATGGGCGAATCCAGAAATGCATATAGAGTGTTAATTGGGAGACCGGAAGGAGAAAGACCTTTAGGGAGGCCGAGACGTAGATGGGAGGATAATATTAAAATGGGTTTGAGGGAGGTGGGATATGATGATAGAGACTGGATTAATCTTGCACAGGATAAGGACCGATGGCGGGCTTATGTGAGGGCGGCAATGAACCTTCGGGTTCCTTAAAAGCCATTTGTAAGTAAGTAAGTAAGTAAATATCCGTTTCTTTTGGATAACCCATAACTCCCCTAATAATGGCACAAAGATCTCTGTACACTGCCCACTGGCAGCCCAGAGAAGTGATTTGTAACACGTAGGTATAAAATTACGTGTGGATAGACTCTGGTCACTGGGTGCCTCGGTCTATCAAAATATGGCATTAACAGTGCTGAACAGCTATGAACGCCGAAATATCCTGCCATTTACATCCTCCATCCCATGCTGTCCGGATAATCTCTTGTCAACCACACCACAAAGCCGACAAGTTCATACAGTGGATTAAAGGCATTCAAATCTGCGGTTTGGTTTCACTGCCAGTGGGTTTAACGAGTCTCGAACCACCGCCGCTAATGTTGGACTGTTTCCAAACACAATCACAGAGATGTCCCGTTATTAAGATCGTACGGCTGTCAAGATTGTTATGTGCTGTGTTGATAGTGCTGTTCCATGTTTGACGTCCACGTAACAGACATATTCGCTGTAGACAAATTGACAATATGACGTCATGACGTCAGATAATACATTTACCTCATTTTGGGCCAGTTTCATCAACAGATTTTAAAATTAACAAACTTTTATACTGATTTAACATTAAATTTAACATAAAAACTGCTTCATGAACAGCTCGTTAAACTCTCTGTTAAGTCAATATCAGAATTTCCTCTGTCAAAACCTTAACAAAACTCTTAAATTCTGAACTATGACGGCGTAAAATATCCTCTAGATGCAGAATTATTGCTATTTAACCTTTTAAAATGTTCCGCGCGTCGTCGAGCAAGCTGTGTAAATGATTAATGAATTCGAAAAACTACTACCTGAGGACGAATTTTTATTGAGTTTTAGACTCCCGATAACAGTTGTCACAAAGATAGGAAAAGAAATCCGCGAGAGGTTAGATACACAATGGAAATATGCTTTTCTGTCCCATGCTACAGGTATAAATTGAGAGGTTCGGGAGTAAAACATGGTAAGTATTACGATGAAAGAGTAATGGAACGGAGAAAAATTCTCTCCGGCGCCGGGACTTGAACCCGGGTTTTCAGCTCTACGTGCTGATGCTTTATCCACTAAGCCACGCCGGATACAACCCCGACGTCGGACAGAATTGTCTCTGATTGAGTTCCAACTCTTGGGTTCCCTCTAGTGGCCGCCCTCTGCACTACGTCATAGATGTCTATGAACATAGGACCGAAGTCCACACATGTGCTGAGGTGCACTCGTTATAAGTGACTAGTTGGCCGGGATCCGACGGAATAAGCACCGTCTTAAATCACTTCGTGATTTACGCATATCATATATTATTTCAATGTACCGAAGTACATATGATATTTCCATGCAGATATTCTGCGTCATCATACGATGAAAGAGTAATGGAACGGAGAAAAATTCTCTCCGGCGCCGGGACTTGAACTCGGGTTTTCAGCTCTACGTGCTGATGCTTTATCCACTAATCACGCCGGATACAACCCCAACGTCGGACAGAATTGTCTCTGATTGAGTTCCAACTCTTGGGTTCCCTCTAGTGGCCGCCCTCTGCACTACGTCATAGATGTCTATGAACATAGGACCGAAGTCCACACATGTGCTAAGGTGCACTCGTTATGAGTGACTAGTTGGCCGGGATCCGACGGAATAAGCGCCGTCTTAAATCACTTCGTGATTTACGCATGTCATATATTATTTCAATGTACCGAAGTACATATGATATTTCCATGCAGATATTCTGCGTCATCATACGATGAAAGAGTAATGGAACGGCTTAGTGGATAAAGCATCAGCACGTAGAGCTGAAAACCCGGGTTCAAGTCCCGGCACCGGAGAGAATTTTTCTCCGTTCCATTACTCTTTCATCGTATGATGACGCAGAATATCTGCATGGAAATATCATATGTACTTCGGTACATTGAAATAATATATGATATGCGTAAATCACGAAGTGATTTAAGACGGCGCCTATTCCGTCGGATCCCGGCCAACTAGTCACTCATAACGAGTGCACCTCAGCACATGCGTGGACTTCGGTCCTATGTTCATAGACATCTATGACGTAGTGCAGAGGGCGGCCACTAGAGGGAACCCAAGAGTTGGAACTCAATCAGAGACAATTCTGTCCGACGTCGGGGTTGTATCCGGCGTGGCTTAGTGGATAAAGCATCAGCACGTAGAGCTGAAAACCCGGGCTCAAGTCCCGGCGCCGGAGAGAATTTTTCTCCGTTCCATTACTCTTTCATCGTATGATGACGCAGAATATCTGCATGGAAATATCATATGTACTTCGGTACATTGAAATAATATATGGTAAGTATTGTTTTAGTGTTTTGAAGTTATTAGGTAGGTAAACATTTATCCATGCAACAGTTTGTATGATATATGATATATATTTCTGTAGTGCTCAGGAAAAGTGACACATGTCAAAAATGTTAATTTTACAGGAGAAGGAAAAAAACTGTCTTCACACTAGTTTATGTCGATTTGATTTTCTTCTGTATGAATTATTGTAATGGGAGAAATACTTATGTCTCTTTTCCCAAGCGAGCAGATGTTCGATAAGTTGTCAATAAATTAATAAAAAATGTTTTTGGAAACTGACTTATGCCACTTTTCCGAAGCACTGCAGATTTGATGTCAACATTTACATCCATGTAACGTGGACCTCCCAATTTTGTATCCGGTGTCACAATTACATTCATCACAGATATACCTTTTGTAGACGCTCTTATAATAATTTAACTTTCGACCCCATTTAAATTGATCAGTATTCCCAGCTTTAAAACCTAACAACTTAATTTAGATCATTCAACTTGACACTTTTACGACTCCGTTCTTGATTTTCAGTTCACTTATATCGAACACACACTGTTTCTAATAATACTCGTTACTAAATCATACTACACCATTGTCCAATATGTTCGTTATTATGTCTGTTTCTTGTGTACATTTCATTTTCAGATCTCACTAATTTTCTACATATTATACTTCACTATCCTAGCTAACCTCCCCCGCCATACTCCTCACCTATTTTCATTACCTCTATCGCCTTGCTTAACTTCCTATTACACTCCTCTAATTCATTTTTTATTTTACTTACTATGTCCTTAGCCGTCTCTGGACCAGAAATATCCACTTCACCCTTTTCTGCAACAGCTTGTACAGTTACCAGGAAAATAAAATCTGTATACTTCTGCCATCTGTTGAGATATTGAAACACTAATTACTGCATTTGACGCAGAATGTAAGATACCATAGAGCGTATTCCGAATCTCACCGGTGAGCAATCCGATGGCATCACGGTGTTCCGAATTCCACCGATGACGTCATTGATGCTCCACCGGTGTCGCACCGGTGCCATCAACTTGCACAGGTGGTGACAGTCTCCATCAGCCGCCATCAGTGAATCTGACTGGTTCTTGTATAGGGCGGGAATTAGCAGACGAATGACATCGTGCACTGTTGTGTCATGGCGGTGTGTTCTGCTTTAGTTCTGCTGTATTGTTTGTAATGAGCACAACGTAAAAACAATATGTTAATGGCTTATGAGCGAACATATCAACGGACCAGTTATTACTACCGGTTCAAGAAATAAGTTGTTAATTATCTCTTTTATTTGAACGAGATGGCAGTACGGAAATTTCGCAAAATTTTGCTAGCGTAGCACAGATAACCACTTACACAGTCGCCATGACAGCATCGATTCTTCCAGCAGTTTTGTTCCTTATTTATGAGCAAATGCTGGGTAACTTTCGGTGCTGGACCCCGGACTCATTTCACCGGCATTATCACCTTCATCTCATTCAGACGCTAAATGACCTAAGATGTTGATAAAGCGTCGTAAAATAACCTACTTAAAAAAAAATGTTCCTTATTTTCGTTGCAACGTGACGTCATTGATGCCACCGGACCGGTGAGATTCGGAATACGCTGATAGGTTCGTTCCAACAAGCGATTCATGGACCAGTTCATGTACGGTTCCTGTACCATCTTATGCGCATGCGCTAGTTGGGCATCTGCTGTGGGATTGAAACTGGACTGACTGGACGCTGTTGGAACGCTTTCGCGGATCGTTATGTACTAAATTCAGAGATGCTATAACTGTGATCATCTTTGCTAAGAACGGGATGCTTATTATTATCATTTCGCAGCTAATTCTAATTGCAGAAAATAGAATTTCGATCATTTTTTATTAAAAGATGACAAAAAGTATGGAAGGCAAGAATTCCGCTAATTCAATGTCGTGTACTGGGGGACTCTCATCTAAAAATAGTTTTTTTTATTATTGATTTATGTACGTTATTTATTATACTTTTAATCAAAGCTGTATGTTGAAATTGTAATTAACCATTTCAATATCCAAATAATTTCCATCCCCTTTCTTTTTGGCGAAAATTTAAATTAAATCTTTAGTTTTATTATTCGTCTGCACTGTCACTTTTCATCTTAACCTCATTGCTGTGAACAGTCGATCATGTCTTTCTTCAGTATCCAGGAGACGTTGGTGAGCTTATGCGCATGCGCGTCTCGCGTACTCTTCCGTACATGCCTCAATCCGCGGACTATTTCTGACCGTTCCGAACCCGTGTCAAAAGCTTGTTGGAACGCCCGACTGCAGTACATGTTTCCGGTTCAGGACTGGTTCGGATTGTGTTGGAACGCTTTTTCTGTACTGCGCATGCTCACGATGGTTACGGACGGTTCCTGATTGTTGTTGGAACGAACCGCATATTATTATGTCCTACATGTCTTATGTTTGACCAAAATGTCAGTTACCATGTTTTACACCCGAGCCCTTCAACTACGTTAATTTCTTATGCTACAGTGAGAATGAGACGAAAATACTTATATAACGATTCAATCAATTGAAAAGCAACCATGTTGCTTAATTCTTGCGGTGACCACCCCATGTCAATTGAATGGATTAGTAGACTAATGCGAACCCCCTCGTCATCCTTTGTTTTGATTTTCACACCATATTTTTTCTTGCATTCCAAACTATATAGCTTTATATTTGTTTACTAATTCCACTAATAAATATTTGCCTGTATTAGCAAAATTGGATCCTTTATTTCTCATCACAACACCAGTTTTGCGGTTCACTTTCAACAATAAATAATAATTGCCAAACAGATCGTAATATCGACTTTACATATCGTTATTGATATAATAATAATAATAATAATAATTATTATTATTATTATTATTATTATTATTATTATTATTTATTTATACTGCCAGAGTTAAGGTTATAGGGCCTTCTCTTACAGTGTACCAGGTCACAAAGTATGCAAGCAGTTAAAATTTAACAAAAGGTTAAAGAACAGATTACTAACATATTATAAAAAAAAAAGAAAAAAAAATAATAATAGCATAATAAAATCGACACTAAACAACTTGAAAATAATACCATAATAGAAAAAGAAAGTAAAATACATTGAAATATAGTAAAAGCAAATCATTTAGTACAAATAGTTGATATGGAAAAACGTGAGGAAGAATATATCAAAATGGAATGCAATAAAATAATAATAAAAAAGAAAAGAAATAAGAAAATTAAATAAAATTCACGATAAAAAGGCTATGATAATAAATTCAGCTGCTAATAAAGGGAACAAAAAGGGATAAGGAAGGAAAAAGAAATATATAGCCTATATTTTTACAAAACTATGGCAGAGAAAGTGGCTTATAACTGAAAGGAATCTAATTCAAAAAGTGCAATTTTAATTTATTTTTGAAACTAGACAATGTCCGACAGTCTCTGACATGTTGTGGTAGAGAGTTCCAGAGATGAGCTGCAGAAACGGTGAAAGATGAAGAGTAGAAGGATGTTCTGTGTTTAGGAATGGAGACTGTGATATGGTGTTGTGAGCGAGTATCTATTTCGTGATATGAAGACAAATGTTGAAAACGAGAAGCTAGGTAGCTAGGTGCACAATCGTTTCTGTTCTGGTTTATTGTGAATATAAAATCTTCACGTTCACGTCTTCCGCTTCCCGTTCTAGTGCCCGTTCCCTGTTTATTATGGACTAGCTTTATAACGGAATTGTCTTTTCCAGCAACATATTTTCACCTAATCGCATGAAAATAAGGCAATGAAACAGTTGGCAGATATAAAATGTTAAATAATTATTTGTGTAAATTGGGTCACATTTATAGCTCCTTTGTTCTGTTATGTACTTGTCAGGAGTAGTACTCCACGTTAGGCACTAACAACGCACTTCAAAAACAGTCGCACGATCGTTTGTGGAGTAACTGAACAGCCATGACTGATCAAGTGTCGCGATTGTTGCGCCTGCGTACAGATCTCTTCGTGGAGAGTAATTACAGCCCTTTCTACTCATAACTGCTTTTGTAGCATCCAACAGCACTTCCGATTAAAAGTGGGTTATCCCACACGGTTCAACGGCGCCATTCAGAAGGCTCATCATTCCCAGCAGCGGCAAAATAAAAAGGATCACCAGTTATTACATACGCTTCTCTGAACAATAAGTTTGCAGACTACTGGGCAAGAATCTACACTTCCCTAAAGGACTGAAAATGGGGATTTTTCTTTCCCTTTATGTATAACATTTTAAATTGACTTTTAATGACGCTGATTTTTTTACTGATACTGTTTACATTCTAGAGATTATAGTTCACGTTAACACTTTGTTTGTTAAAAACATAAAATTGTTTAGTCACGCGTTAAAAAGTGTTAACATTTTTGAAAAAGGTATATACCCTGGACAGACGGCCCGTTTCGACGTGATGTTACGTCTTCATCAGTGTTTCCTGAACTACTGGTGATCTTGAATTCTGCGATGTGCATTTGTCAGTTGTAGGAGGGGGGGTGTTGCTCTTATGGTGGGGGCTGGTTGTTTGTGTGTTATGACGTATCATGACGTGGAATAATATGTGGGTATTGAACTGTAATTGTGTGTTAAGTACATGTTGTGGGTATGTTATTGTATGTTTATATATTTCGTACTGTTCTAAGATGTTTAACTGTGAACATTTTGGTGTGATGTGTAAAATTTCCATATTTGTTTCTATATTATTGTAGTCATGATTATTGTTGATAATGTGTTCTGCGTAATTTTATGTGATGTAGGGTTTGGTTATAGCTTTAATATGTTTATGCTCGACCATGCCGAAATGTACTAATTATACATCTGGTAGCAGTCCTTTAATGCATGTCATTAAAGTACACCTACTCATTAAAGTACAGGTCTTCAGCCAATGACAACTCAGCTTACATGTGTTCAGCCAATGACAAGTCAGCTTTGTACCGTTATAAAACCGCAAGTATCGATTATTCTCGGATATGCAATCGAAAGAGAATTAGCGAAAAGTCACGGAGGCTGGAAATCCAATACTGTCGCAGAAGGTTATGTTCTGTTATTATAATAATTAGCGTTAATTGTAAATAATAATCAAATAAATTCAATTTGTCATCTCGTTTTTCAATGCCGAATTCAATAATCAAGGTTATAATATTATAATATTATCAAGTTTAACGGGACTACGTCAAGGTCAATGACATTATTGTTCCTCGGAAAAAATTAATACTTTGGCGTCTGCGCACATCTCACAATTCACGACCTAGAACAAGGTCACTTCCGATCTTGTCAGTTACAAATAAAATGTATACATCTGAATACCGGTAATTTCAAGTTAGAAATATGGTCGAGCATAAAAAGTCGCATGAAACTCGCCTATAATGGTAATTAAGAAGCTCGTATGAAAATTATGAAACTCGCTTGCGCTCGTTTCATAAATATCCATACTCGATTCTTAATTACTATCATTATAGGCTCGTTGCATAATGTACTATTATTATACCTTGTATGAAAGAATCTTCCTGTCTGTCCTATGTAAAATGTGGACAACTATTGCATTTTGAATGTTTAATGCGATTATTTAGATATTTCTGTGTTGTGTTATTTGTTTTGTAAGCTACCTTGTATTTTAGTTTTGTGAATGAAGTTACAATTTTGTGAGTATTGGTATTGTGATATGTTAATGTTATGTATTTATTTTCGCTTGGTGTTTGTGTTGGTTTGTTCTGTTTTTGTTTTGCCTTTTTTTATTAGTGTGTCTATTATGTTAGGGTTATATCCATTATCTTGTGCTATATATTTTATTGTGTTTAATTCTTCAGTGTAGTTGTCATTGCTCATTGGTATATTAATTAATCTGTGTGTCATTGTACGGAAAGCTGCATGTTTGTTGTATGTGTGTTGTGGTTGTAGTGGGTTTCCTGTATATTTTGAATTCGTGTCTGTTATTTGTTTTGGTTATGGTGATGTCTAAGAAGTTTATAGCTTGGTTATGTTCTGTTTCTATTGTATACTTTAATTTGGGATGTATTTTGTTGAGTTGTTGATGTAGATATATGTATACTGTTTACTGTTTAGATTGCATGGTGAAGACATGAAACAAAAGATATGAGGACAAATGAATGGGACACATAAACAATTAAATACTCTTTCAAATTTGATATCACAATATAGGGGTGTCATTTGAAATTTCCAAGGGGCTGAAGACGCAAAGGGGTGAAATCTAAAATGAAATTAATACTGGTTTGAACTTCTCTTCGATAACTAAAATTGCAATGATTTTCTGCTTAAATTAATTTCAACTATTGAACTAAATAGTTATTTAGGGTCGATATCAGAAAACATGATTGTCAATTAAAATCTTATTAATTGACACTTACAGGGACAAAAGTTATTTTTTCCTCCGGCCTCGCAACTAACACTACATATTGGGATTCGCTCATACGTGCTACATGCCCTGCCCATCTCAAATGTCTGGATTTAATGTTCATAATTATGTTAGGTGAAGAATGTACAATACGTTTTGTAACTTTCTCCATTCTTCTGTAACTTCATGCTTATTAGCCCTAAATATTTTCCTAAGCACCTTATTCTCAAACACCCTTAACTTCTGTTTCTCTCTCAAAGTGAGAGTCCAAGTTTCACAACCATACAGGACAACCGGTAATATAACTGTTTTATAAATTCATACTTTCAGCTTTTATGAGAGCACACTGGATGACAAAGGCTTCTCAACCGAATAATGACAGGCATTTCCCATACTTATTCTGTGTTTAATTTCCTCCCGAGTGTCATTTATGTTTGTTACATTGATTTAACTTCCGTATTTAAGTTAAATTACATGTTGGTGAAATCGGACCTTAGACTGTGAAGTTATGAAATGAAAGCCCTTTATATACAGGGTGTTTCCGGGCTGGTGTTACAAACTTTCAGGGATGGTGGGGAAGGGCACATGTATCAATTTGAGGTAAGGAACCCTGGTCCGGAAATGACTGAGTCGAAAGTTATAAGCAAAAGTATTTTTGTGGAAATGGAATTGTAATTTCGCAACACGTGCCCTCCTTCCCTTAGCCTTTGGAACAGTCTTGGAGAGACGGTATGGGCCGGATGTCTCTTACGTGGGTACTTACCCGATATAATCTGTGAGGTTGTCTACTGTTCCCATTGGCTCATCCGTATTCGAAAATCAGATCTGCTTATTCCGTTCTCGTGTACTCCTCCATTTCACTAGGACTGATCGACTGGACACTGCAACTTGTACACATACACTGCTGTCTACAGACGTGCATATCAGGACCGACCATGTCCGTTACACATTACGCTATCTGCATTGCTTTAGTGTAGATTCCTGTCCCCATCCCTCAGACAGCGCACTGAATGGAGTATTGTAAGTAGATAACGTAAACGTCAGATGAATACAGTATGTATAAGATGTACAGATACATACACATAAATAAGGTGTACAGAGAAATAAAATTATTTCATTTCCACACTAATATTTTTTCTTGTAACTTTCGACTCAGTTATTTCCGGACCAGGGTTCCTTATCTCAAATTGATACATGTGTCCTTCCCCATCATCCCTGAAAGTTTGTAACACTAGCCCAGATACACCCTGTATATACATATGCACACCATCTTATTCTGCTTATATTTCTCCGTCACTCTACTTGTCTTTTTAAAATCTTCGTAACGGTTACTGTATGAAGACCACTGACATAGACTGGAGATACATAGGTAGATTTAACGTTACTGGTGTCGGAAAGTTTTGTTTTCGAAGATCAAGAAAGTAAAATCCTTCATCTCGCATAGACAATGTTGTTCAAGACAGTCACTGAAGGATTAGCGTTACACGTTACATTAAGATCGGAGTGTCTCCACACAACGGAATAGCTGGGTGTGACGTCTTCTATGTCTTCGCATCAGACTCCATTACTCCGTCACCTGCACCAGGCAGCGCTGCTTACTATTGCCACCAAGATTATTCCGCGAATTAGCGAGAGATAAGCTAATGATATGTGATTCTGACGTCACTGCATTAAGCTCTCGAGAAGTTTCCCACTCCATACCATCCAGAAATCTTCTTGACATCTGGGCTATTAAGTTTCATGAGAAATTTGTGAGATAGTCTTGAAATAACAATTTGCTAAAATGCTCTTTGTTCATATCAAATTTATATTTAGGCTATTTCATATTAAAGGTAGAAAGAATTTCATTACTCTCCCTACTGTTTTCAACTAATAATATTAATCATCAGGATCATCGCTAGGGCTAGGATTTTGATGACCTATAAATCATGAAAAAATGTCCAAAATAATGTATTTATGAACTAAAAATCCTTAAAAAATGCCCTTAAAATGCCCTAAAAATTGATCTTACATTCTAAAATTAGCTTAGTAGAAATATTAATATTCAGACTAATAATTAAATTAATTTTTAGTACCAACATTGAAGTTTATTTAATCTATACTAATAATAAATCTGTAGCCGAAACTTTTCTGGTAATTTTCGATTTTCCAAAAATAATTGGTCCTAACATATATAATTAACCACCGTGAAACCGAAAATCGTTTTTTTTTTAATTTTTGTTTGTATGTCTGTCTGTCTGTCTGTATGTTTGTTATCGTTTCACGCGATAATGGCTGAACGGATTTCGATGAAAATTGGAATATAAATTATGTTCGTTGTAACTTAGATTTTAGGCTATATGGCATTCAAAATACATTATTTAAAAGGGGGGTTATAAGGGGGCCTGAATTAAATAAATCGAAATATATCGCTTATTATTGATTTTTGTGAAAAATGTTACATAACAAAAGTATCTTTAAAAATCATTTGCGATAAGTTTTTTCCTTGAAAAATTTTGATAGGACTGATATTTAATGAGATAAATGAGTTTTAAAATTAAAATAACTGCCATCTAAGGCCGTATAATGAAATAAAAAACAAATGACTTCGTCTATAAGGCGCCTTGGACAGCAACAATCGAAAGCTATGAAAGATAGCCTACAGAGAATGTTTCTGTGTTTGTATGAAGTAATATAGGAAGCTAATTTAACCGATTTGTATAATTAATTATTATTTCACCATTGGAAAGTGTATTTTCTCTAGATGGACATAATGCTATAATGTTATTACAGTAACTTCTGATATAATATAATATAATATAATATAATATAATATAATATAATATAATATAATATAATATAATATATGTAATGTAATATTATATTATATAATTTAAGTTATTTGAAGGGTTCAGAATCATAGTGGGCCAAACGCCATTTACTGAATACGTAGAAAACAAGGGTTAAAATTAAGTTATTATCATAATTCAATGGAAACCTATAACAAGTAAAATAAAGTATACACTTTAAATCTAAATGATGTCAATGTTCATTAAACTATGGTTGCATGTAATAAAAATTAGAAACATGTTAAATGAATTGTCATTGCACCAATGAGTGGTCTCTGGACCAAAATGATTGCATATTAATTATTTGGATGCAATTTAAATTAAGTAACATATTAAACGATTTATCCTTCTATCAAACACGAATGTTCCCTGGATCAAATGTCCTATTTTAATTATGTAATTACGTTATATTTATTTCTAAAGGGTGCACCGGAGCGCACGGGTACGGCTAGTTTTAAATAATTTTTCTAAGTAGTACACTTTAATTAATTATTTTACCTGATGTAGTCCAAGTAGTCCACCACAAGGCCACTCTTATCCGGAACTAGCAGGTACAGAGGAGTCTATATTGAAGAGGTGGTTGGACTGATTCATTACATGGGAATGTACTACGTTAAAATGACAATATTTGTGTAGGAAAACGATTAAAATAATATATAATATAATGGGTATTAATTGAAAAAATATGTAGAGAAAATATATAATATATTACATTAATAATGGAAATTTATGGCCAAAATTAAATGAAAATACCCAAAATAATGACCGAATAAAAGAAAAAATGCTCTTATGAATTGTAAGTAGTAAAAAAATGCAAAAAGAATGCCCTAACAAATATGTTTTAAAACACTCAGTTTATAACATAACACGTAAATACTAAAGCAGCTATGTTTCTGGCTTACTAGAAGAAAGATGCAATTTCATCAAAATCCTAGCCCTACTCATCGCCATTATCATCATAGTCCACTGCTGTGGAGTAACGCTTAGCACGCCTGACCGTGAAATAAGCGGGCCCGGGTTCAAATCCTTGTTGGGACAAGTTACTTGTTGAGATTTTTTCCGGAGTTTTCCCTCAACTCATTAAGAGAAAATGCTCGGTAATTTTCGGCGCTGGACCCTGAGCTCATTATCACCTTCATCTCATTCACACGCTAGATAACCATAGCAGATGATGAAGCGTCGTAAAATAACCAATTAAAACTAAAAAAATTAATCACCATGAGAATCATGAAGTTTAAAATCTGGATGACTTCAGTTTCATTAATTTTAAAATAGTATCTGAGAACTTTACTGTATTCAATGTAGCAGTGGCAGTTCGTGACATTAATTTATAACTCGTTGCAATTAACTTACTAGGGATAATCAATAAGTTAAAAATTGAAGAAGCGACCTACACTTATGAATGAGTCGTGTGGAGCTATCGCCGCTAGATGCCAGTCTTATCGATGTGCGCACAATCGAAACAAAGAAGCAGCAATTGTAAAATGTTGGCGTTTTATGCGAGTGTGCCATTGGCGACTTGATGCACGCTTTGTCTCGATGCACCCAAGACTCATTATTTGCGATTATTTGAGCTAGTATAACGCCCCCTTCATCCTGCCCGCTTCGGATCTAGTAGCACATTGTTGTATGGTATTCAAAGAGAGTTATAAGATATTTTGGAGCAGGTGAATAATGTTCGGATCATCAGTGTGGTTTTAGGAGTAATAGATCGACTACTGATCAGATTTTTTCTATTCAACAGATTTTGGAAAAAAAAATGGAAGTTAAAGGCACAGTACATCAGTTACTCATTTATTTAAAAAAGGCATATTCAAATGAAAATTCAAATTTATTTACAATTTACATTTGAAATGAATACATATGAATAGATACCCGAAATGAGCATATGCTCGTGCTCGGGTACAGTCCAGTAGTCTACATAAATTTTACAGGGATCAAATAATAATGCTGATGATAGAAATAATGGTAACAATAATAATAATAATAATAATAATAATAATAATAATAATAATAATAATAATAATAATCGTGACAGAAATGATACAAAGATTGTAATACAAAATAATTCATTAATAATAATAATAATAATAATAATAATAGTGATAAAACAAAAATATTTACAATAATAAAATAAA
Source organism: Periplaneta americana (assembly GCF_040183065.1). NCBI lineage: Eukaryota > Metazoa > Arthropoda > Insecta > Blattodea > Blattidae > Periplaneta > Periplaneta americana. The sequence continues at coordinate 29,183,304 of NC_091131.1, forward strand.
TACTAAGACGGATAAAATAAAATATAAACCCACTAGCGAGAGTTAACGCAACTTAAATAAGCATATAATAACCGGAAAAAAATGACGAACTCGAAAATCAACAGAAAAGTTCGTTGTATCGCAGGCGACAGCAACCGCCGTATCGACATTGTGTTGTGCATTAATGGTAGAAGGGGGGAGCCGAAAGTCTGCGTAAGTGCCATTCTCTTCGAATCTTCTCGTACAATCATAACATGACTCGGTTAAGAGAGAAGTTTTATGTAATATTCTTATTGAATTTGGTATTTCCAAGAAACTACTTGGATTAATTAAAATGTGTCTCAGTGAAACATACTACAGGGTCAGCATAGGCCAGTTTATATCCGATGCTTTTCCAATTCACTACGGGCTAAAGCACGAAGATGCACTATCACCTTTACCTTTTAACTTTGCTCTAGACTATACTATTAGGAAAGTGCAGCATAACACAGACGGTTTGGAATTGAACGCATTACATCAGCTGCTTGTCTATGCGGATGACGTGAATGCCTATGTTAGGAGAAAATACGCAAACGATTAGGGAAAACACAACAATTTTACTTGAAACAAGTAAAGAGAGAGGTTTGTAAATAAATCCCGAAAAGACAAAGTGTATTATTATATCTCTTCACCAGAACAAGTACGAAATGGAAATATAAAAATTGGAAGTTTATCCTTTGAATTGGTGGAGAAATTTAATTACTTTGGAGCAATAGTAAGAAATATAAATGTTACTCGAGAGGAAATTAAACGCAGGCTAAATATGGGAATGCCTGTTATTATTCGGCTGAGAAGCTTTTGTCATCCAGTCTGCTCTCAAAAAGCTGAAAGTTAGCATTTATGAAACACGTAAGACTATATTACCGGTTGTACTGTATGGTTGTGAAACTTGGACTCGAACTTTGAGAGAGGAACAGAGGTTAAGGTTGTTTGAGAATAAGATGTTTAGGAAAATACTTGGGGCTAAGAGGGATGAAGTTACAGGAGAATGGGGAAAGTTACACAACGTATCGTGTTCATCACGTGATATAATTAGGAATATTAAATCTAGACTTTGAGATCGGCAGGCCATGTAGCACGTGCGGGTCAATTCATAAATGCATTTAGAGTGTTAGTTGGGAGACCTGAGGGAAAAAGACCTTTGGGGAGGCCGAGACGTAGATGGATGAATAATACTAAAATGGATTTGAGGGAGATGGGATATGATGCTAGGGACTGGGTTGATCTTACTCAGGATAGGAATGATTGGCGGACTTATGTGAGGACGGCAATGAACTTCCGGATTCTTCAAACGCCATTTGAAGAGTCCACTGCAAGAGTGATGGATGTCACTTTCTTGTCGAAAATGAACCAAGACTGTCAATGCATAGGTAAGACATATAGGATGTACATAGAGAGTTATATGGCATTAACGCAAATAGTCCTTGTCCAGTAATGATCGGAAAATCACAGTTAAGCTGTGAGAGCTAAGCATTTCAAACTTTCAATTGCTTCTCCTGCAAAATGTATTCCAAATGACATCCATCATTCTTGCAGTGGACTCTTTATTTGTAAGTAAAAAAATAATAAGAATAATAGAAATAACAACAACAAAGTTCAGAGTGTTAGCTTGCAAATTAAATGCGTCAAGTTTCACTTTACGAACTCGAAGTGTTCCTCTTGTAGCTTCCTCGGAACGGTAAAGGGCGAACAAAATTTGAAACGTGAGTAGAGGAAGAATTTGAAGGTGACTCGTTGTAGAACGCTCTTGCAGTTATACGAACTCCTTGAAACTTCAATAAGGCAACCCGGTCCTGAAGTGGGGACTGCGAATCGATTGTAGACATCCCCAGACATTGCAGCCTCTCAGAGCGCAGGTGTTCACATGCATAGTCTAAGTGTGGAGGACCACGTCTCGTGCAGCCCGTGTTTTCACATGGGGTCTTTAATCAAACGCGTAGGTAGTACTTGCTGTGGGCTTCTTCACCAAATTTATGAGAAAAAAACTTTTATGCTCGACCATGCCGAAATGTAGTAATTATACACCTGGTAGCAGTCCTTTAATGCATGTCATTAAAGTACCCCTACTCATTAAAGTACAGGTGTTTTCAGCCAATGACAACTCAGCTTACATGTGTTCAGCCAATGACAAGTCAGCTTTGTACCGTTATAAAACCGCAAGTATCGATTATTCTCCGATATGCAATAAAAAGAGAATTAGCGAAAAGTCACAGAGGCTGGAAATCCAATACTGTCGCAGAAGGTTATGTTCTGTTACTATAATAATTAGCGTTAATTGTAAATAATATTCAAAGAAATTCTATTTGTAATCTCGTTTTTTAATATCGAATTCAATAATCAAGGTTATACCAAGTTTAACGGGATTACATCAAGGTCAATGACATTATTGTTCCTCGGAAAAAATCAATACTTTCGCGTCTGCGCATATCTCACAATTCACGACCTAGAACAAGGTCACTTCCGATCTTGTCAGATACAAATAAAATGTATACATCTGAATAATTTCAAGTTAGAAATATGGTGGAGCATAAAAAGTCGTATGAAACTCGCCTATAATGGTAATTAAGATGCTCGTATGAAAATTATGAAACTCGCTTGCGCTCGTTTCATAAACATCGATACTCGCTTCTTAATTACTATCATTATAGGCTCGTTGCATAATGTACTATTAAGGCATTATATTTCAGTACAAGTGTGTATATATGTGATGCCAGAGCCCGTCAACATACACACATTTTTACGACGTTTTGTGTAACACTCGAGACTAGACTGTGGAAGCACGATTGTGCATGATACCTGTCCATAGTTCACCGCAGACGTGCTAATCATGACAATACCGTGCTCGCTTTTTGTATTTGATACTGAGATAATTAACTTTATTGCCGTGTAATTAACATTATATTTTAAACAAATGGGACAAAAATGCAAAAAAAAAAAAAGTTATAAATAGTGACAGCCAAATATGCCATTTCATATTCTAAACATTTTCGTAACAAAGCGAGTTAAAGCAACCTTAATATAGGCCTATTAATAGCGATATTAAATTTCAGTTTTTAAATTTTGAATACTTACTTACTGGCTTTTAAGGAACCCGGAGGTTCAATGCCGCCCTCACATAAGCCCGCCAACGGTCCCTATCCTAAGCTAGATTAATCCATTCTCTATCATCATATCCCACCTCCCTCAAATCCATTTTAATATTATCTTCCCATCTACGTCTCGGCCTCCCTAAAGATCTTTTTCCCTCCGGCCTCCCAACTAACACTCTATATGCATTTCTGGATTCGCCCATACGTGCTACATGCCCTGCCCACCTCAAACGTCTCGATTTAATGTTCCTAATTATGTCAGGTGAAGAATACAATGCGTGCAGTTCTGTGTAGTGCAACTTTCTCCATTATCCTGTAACTTCATCCCTCTTAGCCCCAAATATTTTCCTAAGCACCTTATTCTCAAACACCCTTAACCTATGTTCCTCTATCAAAGTGAGAGTCCAAGTTTCACAACCATAAAGAACAACCGGTAATATAACTGTTTTATAAAGTCTAACTTTCAGAGTTTTTGAATACAGTCCAAAAATACATAAATACAAAGTTATTTTGCCTTATATCATGTCTTTGCTGTCAGAAATGAAACTACTTCTTTCACTTATAATAACATTATAAATAGACTTTTATATTGTTTTGCAACTGTTAGTTTGTCACAGTCTGGATCAATTTTAGATATTATAAGTCGCAAATATATTTAACATTTAACTTTACTTCTTCTACATTGGTTCTTCAAGAAGACTAGAATTAAAATATACCATAATAAATACTCTTAATATTATATGTTGTTGTAAATGTACAAATTGTGTTCTATAATTTCTTTCAATGGCATCACTGATTCATGAACAAGGTACTAAATAATTAATAGCTCTATGTAAGTATTATTTTAAATCCACACTGTCCCAATATGAGCAAATGCTGGGTAACTTTCGGTGCTGGACCCCGGACTCATTTCACCGGCATTATCCACTTAATCTCATTCAGACGCTAAATAACCTAAGATGTTGATAAAGCGTCGTAAAATAACCTATTTAAAAAAAATATTCCACACTGAGATTTTCAGAAGGCATGGCATACCTTCATATATTAGCTTAGAGTCCATGTTTTTTTTTTTTTTCAGATCGCCACTAAATGCTAAACGACAAATGTATAAATCTTAAAATCAAAAGCTAAATTTCTAACTTAATATTACCAAAAATCATCACCCATATATATCATGTACCTCTCCATGATCTGTTTCATTTTCATTTATAAACTGTTCCCCATTTTCAGTTTATAATTTTTCATGACGATCGTATCATTGGCATGATGAAAGTGATTTTATAGATCTACCTTTTCTGTCAATGGACTTTCTCAAATATTAAAAGAAAAAGTCCAGTTTCTGGACTTACTCTTCCTCCTAGATATGAATTTATATTTTCCCTCTTGAATAATGGTACGTCTTACAAAACCACAAAAGAAAAAAAAAGAATAATTGATTCTGATGATTGTACAAAAATTGTTAAATTTGAATCTACAGCTTTTCCCTTACTTTCTCATTTCTTGAAGTAAAAGAAGAATGCTTCTGTAGTATACCAAAAAAAATGCTTCGAAATATTCACAAATTTACACATTTCAGTACGTAACTTCACACAAAGAACTCTGATCTTCCCAATACCTGTATAAATTGCTTGTAAAACTAATATAACACTATTCAATGTGGGAGTAGGAAAATAAAAAGAATTCATGTTCTGTGAAATATTTACTTTTCCTGAAAAAGTTAGAAAATGTAGTCGAAATTCGTTCCTAATTAAAGTTAATTTAAAAACCTTCTAAAACAGCATGACCATTCTAAAATTTACATAACTGACTCATTGCTAGTTGAAGTGTAGAAGACAACGATTCGATGGTTCAGAAGTCTTCGTTTTCAGGTGACTGACCAACTGCTGATAAACTATACTTACTTACTAACTGGCTTTTAAGGAGCCCGGTAGTTCATTGCCTCCCTCACATAAGCTCGCCATTGGTCCCTATCCTGAGCAAGATTAATCCATTCTCTATCATCATATCCCACCACCCTCAAATTCATTTTAATATTATCTTCCCATCTACGTCTCGGCCTCCCTAAAGGTCTTTTTCCCTCCGGCCTCCCAACTAACACTCTATATGCATTTCTGGATTCACCCATATGTGATACATACCCTGCCCATCTCAAACGTCTGGATTTAATGTTCCTAATTACGTCAGGTGAAGAATACAATGCGTGCAGTTCTGTGTCGTGTAACATTCTCCATTCTCCTGTAACGTCATCCCTCTTAGCCCCAAATATTTTCCTAAGCACCTTACTATCAAACACCCTCTCAAAGTGATAGTGCAAGTTTCACAGCCATACAGAACAACCGGTAATATAACTGTTTTATAAATTCTAACTTTCAGATTTTTTGACAGCAGACTGGATGATAAATGCTTCTCAACCGAATAATAACAGGCATTTCCCATACTTATTCTGTGTTTAATTTCCTCCCGAGTATCATTTATATTTGTTACTGTTGCTCCAAGATATTTGAACTTCTCCACCTCTTCAAAAGATAAATTTCCAATTCTTATATTTCCATTTGTACAATATTCTGGTCACGAGACATAATCATATACTTTGTCTTTTCGGGATTTACTTCCACACCTACCTCTTTACTTGCTTTATGTAAAATTCCCCTGCTTTCCCTAATCGTTTGTGGACTTTCTCCTAACATATTCACGTCATCCGCATAGACAAGCAGCTGATGTAACCCATTCAATTCCAAACCCTCTCTGTTATCCTGGACTTTCCTAATAGCATACTCTAGAGCAAAGTTAAAAAGTAAAGGTGTTAGTGCATCTCCTTGCTTTAGCCCATAGTGAATTGGAAAACTATACAAGAAGGAATCCTCAGGTGAACACAAAGATAACATAATTTTATATTTGTTATTACAAATGACTAAATTCATATGAGAATCTGGAGAAGTCCAAGCTACGCCCTATAATAATCAACTCTCAGCTACAAAGTGTCATTTTGAAGACATCGGTTCCTTTTTTTTTTTCCATTACTCAAGTTTCTTCTACAAGCTATGTCCTGCAAATGTCACAACGAGTCCCGGTCTCCCCAAGGGACAAAACCACTCGAGTCCGATATCAATTCCACTTCCTTCCTTTAGAGGGCGGAGTGGCTCTTGACTGCGACGTCCCCTCTCCCCCACCCTTCTTGGAGACTTGCTTAATTAGCGAGCCGATGAGATGGAGGTGAGAGCAGCGACTGGACGAAGCTTCCGCCCCAGCGGTCACACGTTGAGAGAGACAAGTTTAATTAGTGCGGAGAAGTGGCGCTATGCGGCGCTGGAGACGGAATTAAAAACTCTCGAGGCGTGATCTATTATTACCTGGACTACCAATCCTGGCCGTGAGGTTGAACTGTGACGAAAATGACAGCACTGTTGTGGTATTTCTTTGTAGCCGGATATAATGCGTAGAATACAGCGTGTGCGTGTGCGTGTTATTTGAGATAGTTCTAGTACAAACATCCTTCACTTTCACTCTCTATTTTCTCATTTCCTGAATGATGAGTTCTTTTGGGCAAAGAGGGAATAATTATATGACAGACTATACAGAACTGGCGGTAGTAAACTACACTGCAACACAACAACCCAAGTAGGGTAGACCAGGATAATTGTAAACACTTTTCACTGATTTCAAATATATTTTAACATTACACAACTCTCAGTAACGGTAAGCATGACAAACAAACATTGTGTTGTTTTTAGATCTTTCTTTTCCCTGAAACTGGGTTTAAAATAATACAGTTGACTTTTTTCATCTTTTAATTCCAAGTTTACATTTACCCCACTTGTATACATTTACCCCTTTGAGAGAGGGTAATTATAAACACTAATTTTCGCACGAGCTAACATACACTGAACATTTTTTCTTCTGAATAATTTCGAGGGAAAAATTGTTCCGGGGCCAGGTATCGAACCCGGGACCTTTGGTTTAAAGTACCAACGCTCTATCAACTGAGCTACCCGGGAACTCTACCAAACACCGATCCCATCTTTCCCTCTATATCCACAGACCTCAAAGTGGGCTGACAACCGTCAAGCAACCAACGTCTCTGCACAGAATCCCAGGAACATAGATGATCTGAGAAGAAAATTATTCAAGCTTATCAACAAATCACCCCCTCTTATGTTACAACGGATATGGGCTGAACTGCATCACCGTTATGAGTTGTGCAGGTGCGCAATGGAGGTCATGTTGAGCTCTGAGGAATCTCCCATCTTTCAGTGTTGAATGCACAAAGTTTCAAAAAATAAAGTTCAGTACTGTACTCCAACCACGAGAATGGGAATGAAGGGAAGCGGGGTGATGCTATGAATGAATGTTGATGTCATAAGATGTTATAAGGTCACACATGTGGGTACTTATATCTCTATTGGCTATCTCTCAAAGCACAAACCATAACACATTTTTATACTACCCTAGTTACAAAATTAGATCACTGTTAATCTCCTGGTCTTTTAATCCCTCCATACAGGGAACAACATATTGAGGCGAGCGCATGATTTTTAAACTGACGTTATAACTCTAATATTATCTATCTACTTCGCTCCAATAGATGACGCAATAGCAGTGGCGGCCGATGAGGCATTCTGGTGGTGGTGCCAAAAACGAAAAAAGGTTGTACGCAAATTACCCTAGTGAAATTGATAATTTCGCATTTCACGTTTGCATTATGTTAAATAAAACACATTAATTAAACCAGCTATTTTACCAGGTGTACAGTTAATAATGCATCTAGTAACAGTTACAATAACATTTCCGAAACTAATAACGAAATTTACAGATACAAATAATCACAACTTTCACAGTATTGTTAGTCAAATATAAATAACTTTTATAACTAGTAAAATTACTGGCAAAAACACACGAGATAAACAGTGATATAGATAATAAACAAACGCGTTTGCACTTTATTTAATAGGCCGATAAATCCAAGGCAGAGGCCTGAATAACACATGTTCATGTCCTGCACAGGTCTCATGTATCATTAACAGAAGCATCAACACTATAGCAACAGTATAGCGATATTTAGTTGCCGCAAAATAAAAAAAAATATTACACAACATTAACAAACATTTTTACATAATATGAAAAAATATTTATCTTTCTAAAAAGAACCATGACTATCTCTGCGTTCAATATAGGGTTAAATGGATAATAATTTACACATTCAAATCCAAGTTATGTGCATTAGTTCTGAATTGGCAACATTACATTAACATTTGGCGCAGAACTTTAACTTGTGTTTCGTACAAGTCTGCGGTAGATGGTTCTCTTCCTAAGGTCTCCAACAATCCTGCCATCTAGCGAAATTTTTGCATTACTGTGCTCTAGCGGGCGGAATATTAACTGAGTCAAATTGAATTCGGCTCAAAGTCTGCCATAAGAAACGCATATAAATTAGAATCAGTAGCCTTTTGTACAGTGTTATATGGAGGGAAGCAGTGCCACACAGAAGTGGCTCCAACGTTCGGAAAAACTCTGCAAGAGTGCGTCCGGATCTGTGCGCGCGCTCGTTCAGATGAAATACGAATAAAATGTGTAGAAATAAACTATTACAACTGCTTTCTAGGATATTATTTTCTGTTTCTTTCATTGGTGGTGCCATGGCACACTGGCACTACCCCAAACGCCGCCCCTGCGCAATAGTAAGCACATTCCTTTCACGGTTTATCTCCTGCTTGGAGAACAGTAGTAAATGTTTTACGGTGCTTTTATTTTATCTATACCCAAATGGATCACCCTGTATATTTTTATTACATATATGTATATTCTTGTGTATTAACTTTAGTATTTCTTGTATTAGATAGAAATAAGTCTACACCGAAACACGAGCTTTGCCCATACGAGTTTCTTTTTATTTTTTATGCATTTAATTTAGTGTAGTCCTGAATAAATATCAAATATTTGAATTCACATTAAGTGCTTTGTTTTATGTTGACTTCTGAATAATAGTTCAGAGAAATATACTGCACGAGATAATATCGTACGCAACATGTTAAATGGACTGAATCACAGCCAGAATTCGTAAAATGTTAACTAAAACCTATATGTAATCTTCTTGACACTCATATTTTACTTTTCCTCGTACATTAAACACATTGACAATTATCTATTATCTTGACAGTCGATGGCGATATCTCGATCCGCCACTGACTGAACATTAATCATGCTTCGAGTGTTGTCTGGTTCCGAGTGGATGGCGACGAACAACAACCGTTAGAGGGCGCGGAGGCTATTTATCTTCTTCTCTTGCTGTAGTCAGTATCTATGGAAATTCTGTTCCGAGGGACGGGTTCTTTTGATTAACTGTAGACAACATTGTGTACACAAGAGGAGGCACCTCTATCAGAGGAGTTTTCAAGCACTACGCACGTCCTACTTCATTTATAATGCACTTGTAAAAAAAGGGGGAGAGAACAAAGATTACATGGAGGTTAGACAGGAGAGGAGAAGATTTTACTTACAGAGACATATCCGAATATGGGCGATATTTCTACGACTATTTCGTTTATATGACGTCATTCCATTTTCGACCAATGAAGTGTAATGAAATTTTGAATTCCAACCAATCACAGTTACACTTTGCGATAATTTTTGCAGCTAGATTTATCGCTATCAATTTATTGCATGGTCGATCTTTTGTTTAGTCGTTTTCGCCAACTGTTTCCCCGTAAACTGATGATCATGAATACATTAAGTTGCAACTACACGGTTAAACGTTTCTTTCAACTTTAAAGCAAAGAATGCAAGATTGATATTTAATATTAATTAATATATTTACGCAGTGAAGACGACGTTCAAAACAGCGCACCATGTAGAAACAAAATCTTCATCCATCCTAATTGAACGTACCTTTTAAACTTGATTCTTTGAATATTCTTCCCAGATTGCACGCATACGCGATTGGAATATTGAACTGTGTAGATGCAGCTTTAGTTCCGTTACACACTACAGCGAGAATGCGTTTGTCGAGCTATAAAAAATAGCACTGATTGTAACGGTCGAAATAAGACACAGCTGACATTAGTCCTGCTCCCACAGATAACATAACCTATAAGTAGCCTATAAAATTTGTATTTTGTGAATGAAATGAAACAATTAATAGAAAGTCAGATGTTCAAATTTATGTAACATATCAAACCCAATGAACTTGCATAGTAATAATAAGGTCTTTTCATCAATCTGCCTTCCTTATGGCGTAATAAAATTCGTGTTTTAATTAGGCCTAACTATACAGAGATGGCTTCACTGTGTAGCAACATGTATAGCTGTGAATACATAAGCATGGGTATATAGCTGCCCCCAATGTTACTGTTAAATTAAATTATGATTTCAGCAGATAATGAAAATGTATTTATGTTATAATAAGAGAAAAGTGCAGTACATGTAATTAACATTGTTAAACCTGTATTTCGCAATTGGCATTACTGAATAATAACACGGAATTTCTTTATTGCAGTAATCGATATTCATCTACGAGTATTTCAATTTCACAATGATTAGGTTAAGTATTCGTTAATAAACAATTATTAACATTTTGTGATCGAATTTTAGGGATATATTGTTTACATTTTTATTTTATTCACGAAATAGTCCTAATAAATGCCACTCGAAGTCTGAGATTTCCCAGATAAATCCACTCGCGAAATCTCAGAACTCTCGTGACATTACTACAGATGATAACTGTCTCATAATTTTTAACGCCACAACAATAAAATAATTTCAGCATCTCTAAGAACGACAGGATAGTTCTAGGAATGCCACCCTGGCGGTGCGACAGTTTCTGTTCGAAGTGTTGGTGCGATTTTCCAACACTGCAGATTACAAAATAATAATTAAAACTATTTTTAAGAGAGTTTGTCGTTAACTGCGTCAAATATAGCAAATCACGTTCGTCTGATTTTGTTTTGAATTATTAACTATTGAAGAAATTTATAAATACAGTTTACTAACATACTGCCACAGAAATCAAATAATAGATAAATCTAATCGATATGAATATCATACTCGAAGACAAAAGTCTACTTTCCCACTGTTTGAACCTAAATGTCATACAAGTGCATCACTTAAACATATTGCTAGTTTCGACCCAAGACTTTATAATAAAATTGTTGGTGTTTAGTGAACTGTCCGAAGACAGGTCTGAACCTCACAAGAGATATCATAAAGGCACCACTTATGAGGCAACTAGGCCAGGAGATAATAGGGTAGAGTGGCCAGTTCCTTTCCTTCTGCATAGCATACATCGCCAATTAGCTATATATTATACTATCAGACTTCAGATGCATACAAACAATTGTTCTTCCTCTGACACATATCGTCAAGTGAGATGTACTGCCTGATAATAGAGGTACATATCAGCCAGAACCTCAATCAAAGTATAGGCTATAATAAAGTTACAAATCCTTTTTCCAAATTTGAAATATTTTAAGATTGAACCTTTTGAAAAATACATTTATAAAATTATTCATGATATACAATATTAGCAAATGTGTGTATTTTTCACCTTTTTATTTCTGTCGACTATATTAATGTTTTTATTGAGTGTCACTGGCTTCAGTCTGATTAATATTAAATCTGTTTCTTTTTCTCTTTATTTTTTCTCTTATAAATATTGTGACAGCGACGTGAGATTCGAACTCACGACCAGCGTCCCGCAAGAGAGCAGATCGCGCGGGCTCCACGGAGCACTGAGGGACTGCGCGCGGCGGAGAGAAGAGAGGGGAAAGGGCCTACGCGGCGAGGGAGTGTGCGCGCGCAACTGCTGCGGAGTGAAGGGGGGACGGACCCTCCCGACTCTTCGAGAGGTCCGTCGAAGTGGAAAAATCGGGAATTCGAACTTTCCAGGCTACGTCGCTGTGGTTATAAAAGTAGAAGCGCGAGGGAACTCAGACAGTGTGTGTGTGTGTGTGTGTGTGATTCATGATTAGTTCAGTGAGTAAGCCAGTGAACAGAGCAAGCCAGCCAATCTTGTGTACCGGAGTTCGACTTGAGTGTGCGTCCACAACTGTGTCAGCATCCAAAGGCCTGAGTTCGAGTGCAGTGGGCCGCAGTTGGAGGGACCTGAGTTCGAGTACAGTGGACTGTCTCTGAAGGTCTGTGGTTCGAGATACTGTGAACTCAAGTGACTGAGCTAGAAGAACTGTGAACTGAGAACTGACAGTTCTGATTTGTAAATAGTGCTTTGTAAATATTAGTTAAGATTAACAGTTCATTGTTGTTCGTAATAGTCCAAGTAAATTGTCATGTCGTCAGTGGAGAGCAAATCCCATTGTTGCCGAGAGCGTTTAAGGTGAATTGTAGAAAGGAATTATTATTGTTGAGTTGAAATAAATTTACAATATATTAGTTGTCGGTCTGAATTAAGTTAATTAATGTATTTAATAAACTGCCTTTGTAACTTTTATGTTATATTACTGGCTAAGACCACACCACACACCAGGTTGGCTCTTACGGTAGTGGCTAGAAACTTTTTTTGTTGTATACGTTTGAATAAATTGTACTCATTTTGCTTACCAGCTAAATAAACAAAAAACAGAAAAACAAAAAACAAAAACAAAACAAACAAATTAATTAATTAAATGAAATTAAATTAATTAAATAAATTCAATAAATAAATAATTTAATTAGTTAATTAAATAAATAATTAAATTAATTATTTTATTTAATTAATTAAATGAATAAATAAATAAGTAAATAAACTTGTTTAATGGACTTCAAACTTGAGACAAATAAGTATTGGTAGGTATGTAAAATCACATTGAGTAGGCCATAAAACTAAATGAAAACTTATCACTAACCAACATTACAAATGAGAACCATTCACAACCAAACAATGTCCCAGTCTATCACGAAAACAGTCCACTGTAGTAGATATGAGATGGAACACAGCCTATGTCATGTAAATGTGACAAAGACAATAGGCCTAGACTGTTTTCGTGATTGTCTGGAATATTGTTTGGCTGTTAGCGGTTCTCATTTTGAGAACCTGTTGTAAAGTTTGGTTAATCATAATGTTCTGTTCAGTTTTATGGCCTACTCGACATGATTTTACATACTTATTTGTATCAAGTTTCAAGCCCATGAAACAAGTTTAATAAATAGTCAAAAGACATAAAACAGGAGAATGGATAAAATTTCTACGCATTCATACATAAAATTTAATGGAGATTCGGAATATGTAAATCTTAAAATAGAGTGTCATTTAAAATAGTTAAGTTTTCTGCCTCATCCTGTATGCTTGAATAACGTTTTCCGAAAACTGGTATCGTGTTGTATGTATGTATATATGTATTTATCAACACTACAATTGGGTATATACCCGATGGCAGTGATATATAATATACAATAATACCATATATAATTGTACAATAATTACAGCAATAAAAGAAAAATGAAAAAATAAAATAAAATAAACCTAAATTTATTTCTAACTATAAATAAATAGATGCAATAAACCTAGGACTATAAATAAAAACTATTCTATAATAACGCCTAAAATAAGCAAAAGTAAACCTGACTTATAAGTACTTCTATTTCACCCAACTATTATCAATTTAAGTAATTACATATCACCTTAATTAATTACAAATCAACTTAATTAAATATCATCTTAATTAATTACATATCGCCTTAATTTATTTACATATCAACTAAATTACATATCATCTTAAGTAATTGCATATCAACTTAATTAATTACATGACACAACTTAGATATTTACACTGCACCTACAATTACATTTTCAGTCTAATCTTCTCAACCTTTCCTTAAATGTATTGATTTTGAGAGGACCACCCTGAAAGATTGCCGCAGGTAAGCTGTTCGAGTCTACTATTGAGCGGTTAACAAAGGAAAATTTCCCACGTCCGTTCTTTGTTTTCAACATTTAAACTTCCTAATATGATCTGCCCTGCCTAAGTATAATGCTGTTGCTAATCTAGCATTGATGTCGGTCCATGCTTTGTGTCCCATTTGTGCCTTAAACAATGCGGTGAGTCTGGTTTTTCGTCTGGTGTAAGGTTTATTTTCAATAGCTTTTGTACAAACATTTTTTTATACTTACTTACTTCCTAGCTTTTAAGGAACCCGGAGGTTCATTGCCGCCCTCACATAAGCCCGCCATCGGTCCCTATCCTGAGCAAGATTAATCCAGTCTCTACCATCATATCCCACCTCCCTCGAATCCATTTTAATATTATCTTCCCACCTACGTCTCGGCCTCCCCAAAGGTCTTTTTCCCTCCGGCCTCCCAACTAACACTCTATATGCATTTCTCGATTCGCCCATACGTGCTACATGTCCTGCCCATCTCAAACGTCTGGATTTTATGTTCCTAATTATGTCAGGTGAAGAATACAATGCGTGCAGCTCTGCGTTGTGCAACTTTCTCCATTCTCCTGTAACTTCATCCCGCTTAGCCCCAAATATTTTCCTAAGAACCTTATTCTCAAACACCCTTAATCTCTGTTCCTCTCTCAAAGCGAGAGTCCAAGTTTCACAACCATACACAACAACCGGTAATATAACTGTTTTATAAATTCTAACTTTCAGATTTTTTGACAGAAGACTAGATGACAAAAGCTTCTCAACCGAATAATAACACGCATTTCCCATATTTATTCTGCGTTTAATTTCCTCCAGAGTGTCATTTATATTTGTTATTGTTGCTCCAAGATATTTGAATTTTTCCACCCCTTCGAAAGATAAATCTCCAATTTTTATAGTTCCATTTCGTACAATATTCTGGTCACGAGACATAATCATATACTTAGTCTTTTCGGGACTTACTTCCAACCCTATCGCTTTACTTGCTTCAACTAGAATTTCCGCGTTTTCATAAAACTAAAATTTAAGAAGTTGTCAGCAGACAGAGGATGTTCGGTCCCGATACTAAGCGTTAGGCCCTCCATACACATACAGTTCGGTGTGCATAGTTGAGGACTGCCGATTGAACGGCAAAACTGACGCGTGGTGTGGTAGGCAGGCCAATCGTTTGGGCTGTTGGACTGTAGGAAATTCGTCAGTTTCTAAATCATACGCTTTTTTGTCCGGTTTTCAATTAATCGTTAGTTTGAAATCATTAAAAATGAGGGCGTGATTATCACTCCATTGTTTGCAAAAGAATAATGTTGATGATGGCCACAATCATAGCAGAATGTAATTAACTACAACAAACCTGCATTATCTAGACATTTAGTAAACCTGCTCACACTCGGGAATATTCATGAGAAGGGCTTGTCATAAATTGGAATTAAAATTTCCATCTATAATGACACTTACAGTCTAGAATTGAAAACAGTTCATTGATTACACGATGAACTAACTCAATTTTTAGTCGAATACACTCATACTGCCTATAAACAAACCTCATTAACCGCAGCTGTTTGGAAGACGGATTTCCGTTAAATGAGATTGAAATTCAAACTCAGGTAAATTTTGTTGAATTTAAACCATACTTCGGTTTATACTGATACTAGTGGCTTGTGCAGCAAATGCTGCTGCAAACTAAGTTCATTAGACGTTCAAATAAAAATTTTTCAGATTTATTTTCAATGAAGAATACTTGTCTTTTTGATAGTTATTTGCTTCCATAATAATGAAACATACTCCCTTTGAATGGATTTTTTTAGGCCAAATACTTTTTCTTGAACCTATCCAACTTCAGTTTTTGAGTTTCAACGCGAAAACGCAAGTATCAATGTCAGGACGATAGCAGTAGCTATTTCAGGTCATTGTGGATTGTAGGCAAAAGTTAAAAAAATGTCAGGTTTGCTAAGCTTTCGAACAATAGCATTTTCGTATAGCTGCTGCATGTAGAACTTGAAATGTAGAGCGTAAAATCATTTTATCCTACTAAGAGATCTTTCTGAAATGATCTGGAGACTACAAAATTTTCTAGGCCTCTTATTTTATCAGTAAGTAATACCTTTTTATCTTTCCTTAGGAACTGTAATTTTTGCGCTCTCTAGAGCCAATACTGAACACAATGACACATATCAATATCTACACTACACCGCCATTAAGTATATGAAAAAACCCAACCCCACTGGGTTAATAAGTATAAAAATATTTGATTTTTAATAACAATATTATTATCTTACTTAAGTTTTGTAGTTATATATAGCAGCCACTCACTAAATTATAGAAATGAAGATCTAAATTAAGATATTCTCTACATTTACTTACATAACCTCAAAACGTTTCACTTTCATGTCATCAATATAGCATCAATATTATGTACAATTAATGAAAAATAGATGCATCATGATATTAACTCTAATAATATTTAATTTCTAATGGTAATAATGTCATCAAACCACCTCAAGTTTCGTAGATTTGAATATCCAATACACAGCTGTACTCAGAAAATTATACACTGCAGAATCAGTTTTTAATAACAAATTGAATTGAGCTCTAAATATGTCGGCAATCCTGCAGGTCACGGCCTACGTGTAATAGTCTATTGTTTATTGTAGTGTGTGTTTTGTTCTGAAATTCAATCAAGTCGGCCGTGATTCAATACGTTCTCAAAACTGACAACAGATAGATTTTGGAAAATAGGAAAATTATGTAGGAAAATTGACATTTCACTGAAAACTACTATTTTTCCGAAAAACTTTGGATGCCAAGCATGAAAATGAGGGGTCACTCATTAAAATCCGTTCAGCCGTTTTCTCGTAATTTCCATTACCAGTTAAAATTATATATATAGATATACATTGCACTACTAACTCATTATTTCGTCATCTCATCTGCTGTTAGTAACTCTGTATTGGAAAGAGAAGCTAAAATAGAAAAGATATCAAGATATCAAAAACGAAGTAAGATAGTTACAAACAATTAAATAAATGAACAAGTGTTTGATTTTAATTATCTAGGTTTTAATTTGCCATATTATGTTGAAAAATAATTAAATATAAAATTGAAAAACAGTTACACAAATGAATGGGATAATAAGAACATTAAAAATCAAGATATTATAAGTAACGTAAGTGTAATTTTACTAAGTCGTGACAGTGTCAATTACAGCCTATGGACGCGAGAATTGGACGGAGTTACGCAATAGGAGACCAAGCGCCAAAAACCTGTTTCGAGATATTGGCCATTGAAATATATATGTTTTTTTTATATAAAACATTTTAAGCAAGAAGTACTGTAACATTCATACTACTACAAAAAAAAAATAGCACAAATAATACCAAAAAAAAAGGCTAACCAATTTTTATTAAAAGACCAGCAGTTGAATTAATATTTCGAAGTAAAATAAAGAAATTAATTTTATGCAATAAACGAATTTTTGCTTGCTAAATAGCAGCAAAATTCAGATATAGCATTACTGATTTTTTCCGAGTTAAATTAGCTTGCCATCAACTGATTTGCGCAAATATCTCTTTTTTTTCCCCCAAATTGTCGGTTGGTCTATTATTGCGTAACTCCGTCCAGTAGAGCTTTGAATAGAACTGATAAAAGGAAAAGAGCATCCGCTGAAATGACATTCTTGAGATCTGTAGCTGGATTTACTCTCTTGGATGAAAAGAGAAGCATAGACATCCTCAAAGAATTGATATAAGCTTACATAGTTTAAACACAAAAATTTCGGAACAAAAATTCAACTGGTATCAACATATACAGGGCTCCTACAAAAGACCTTTTCGGTTTCGAACACATATAATTTACTTTCCGAGAATCTGAGGTGCATGAAAATAATACCAATGGAAAGAGAAATTCTAAATATTTAGTTTCTTATCTTAAAGATGTTCAATGTGTCCCCCCTTCGTAAAACGGCACACATGAAGCCTATAGTCAAGTTCCACGTAGGTACGCGGATTTTCCGACCCCCAGATTCTGAGGTTATGTCTGTGCACATTACCAGAAAGATGAAAAGTAGCTTCGTCTGAAAACACCACGGAACGAATAAATTCATCACTGTTTTCAATTACAGTCTATATACTTATACAGAAGTTTCTTCGTAGCACTTCGTCCTCTAGTTTTTTAGGGCTTGCAGCAACTGTAGTCGGTAGGGATAAAATCGCAACCGCTTGCGAAGAATCTTGCCTTAAAATCAGTGTATCATTTACGGATTGTAGGCCCACTGGATGGATCTGCACCAAACTTTGTTCGGTAATGCCGTTGCACATTAATAACCGACTAGTTCACATGAAAATCAAGCTTTTCTGTCCTCTATAGCAGCCGTTTCGCCTCAACAATAAACGGATTTGTTTATATGCACTATGAGACAGTGTTACCAACTAGGAGAACAATGTTGCCACAACTAAACTTTTTGAATTTACTAAAGATTATTATTTTTTTAACCTACAGAATATATCTGTTATGGTAACAATTAATATTAGAGAAAAACTCGCTCAGGCGCCGGGGATGGAACCCGAGTCCTTGGTTCTACGTACCAAGCGCTCTCACCATTGAGCTACGCCGAAGTCCAATCCACAGCACCGGGTCGAACTCCACTCCTCCAGTTTTTTTTTCCCCCTTTGTGGCCTGACTCCGATTTGGGCATGTATGTTGACATTTTATTAAGTCAACTGCCATACAAGGAGCGCGCTCAGTTACGTGACTTGGTGGCCGGGATTCCACAGTAATGTGCATAGTAATCTCTACAGAAATATGCGCTTAAACGGAATCTGGCGCGAAAGAAGGAATTTCCGACCACCAATTTATAAGCAAAATATTATGTTTCTTACGGCATCTACTTCCTGCCCTGAAACGTAAGATGAATTCATCAACACCCTGTATATATGTATACGCACAGAGTGGGCAGTTTAAAAGTCCCGACGCATTTCTCGGCCGGTCAGCGGCCCGAACCCTTGCAATCGCTGGCACTCTTCTCCATGAAATTGCGGAGCTCTTCCCGCCTGCAGTCAGTCGTGAGTGACATTTCTTCGGGACAGGACTGTTGTCTTCTGCAGTCGTCAGTGAGATTCCATTAGAGTAGTGTTGTGCAATGGTGAGGCATTCACTACATCGTCGTATATTCATATTGACGGTGTACATCAGGTGCAGGAAGGAGATTTTCGAGGAACTACTGTCACCGGACAGATGGCTGAACAACAAACAATCCAACACAGCTCCAATATTATTAAGTTCTTCTTCTGAAAGCACAAGACTTCTTCGTTTTCTTTTCCGTTCTGTTACAGAACCTGTTTTATTAAACTTTGCGTTTGGTGTTGGAACTGGGCCATCGGTACACATGTTATTCACCCAATTATTGAATGTATGTTAAAAATTGTGCATGAAACGATAATTGTAATAGTTATATATGATTTTATTCATATATTAAGGGTTATGTACAGCTTACAGCAGTTAATTTTCTTGGAAATATCCAACTTTTTTTTCCTCCATTACTGTATCTTGTACAATAATGAAAATTGGTATGTGTAAAACACTGTCCTTCTGCTATGTGAAAAAAAAAATATTGTTACTATTTAAATATATATATATATATATATATATTGTGACAGCCACCTCGAGACTCGAACACGCTTCCCGCAAGAGAGCAGGTCGCGCGTGAGTCGACACGGGCTCCACAGAGCACTGAGGGACGGCGCGCGGCTTGGAGAGGCGAGGGGAAGTTGCGCGCGCATCTTCTGCTTGCCTAGAGAGGCCGAGAAGTCCGTCGAAGTGGAAAAATCGCGAACTCGAACTTTCCAGGCTACGTCGCTGTGATTATAAAAGAAGAAACGCGAGTGAACTCGGACAGTGATTCATTCCGCCCGTCAGTAAGGCAGTGTTGTAAAAGTCAGTCAGTAAGCCAGTCTTGTGTAGCAGTGAAGCCAGCTTCGAGACCAGAGCGCGACTTGAGTTGTGTCCGTAACTGTGAAGCCTGAAGCCGGGAGTTCGAGTGCAGTGGACCGCAGTTGGGGGGACCTGAGTTCGAAGTTCAGCGGATCGTCTCTGAAAGTCTGTGGTTCGAGATTCTGTGAACGCGCTTGACTGAGCTAGAAGAACTAGCGAAGACAAACGAGCTGTGAACTGAGAACTGACCGTTCTGTGTTGTAAATAGTTCTTTGTAAATATTAGTTAAGATTAACAGTTCATTGTTGTTCGTAATAGTCCAAGTAAATTGTCATTGTCGTCAGTGGAGTGCACTAAGGAATACTGTGTTACTGTGTGGAGAGCAAATCCAATTTTGAGATAATAAAGTTACATTGTTGTTTAGTTTAAAAAGTTACAATATATATATATATATATATATATATATATATATATATATATATATATATATTTCAAAATTTAAAAAAAGTAGCAGTTCAGTGAGCAGTGATGAAGCATTTCCCTCATACAGTAACTCAAATACTATCCAATATTCTTGATGAAATTTTGTGTGTGTATTTATGCATGTCATATCTAAAATATGATGCAAGATTACTTCTCTACCTTTGGTAGATTGTCTGATAAAAAATAAATTCATTTTAAAAAATGGTCAAATATCAGTATTTTCTTCTAACACAAAATGAAAGAAATATTATTTATTTAAGAAATGTAGTTTAAAGAACATGATATTGTAAATATGAGCTTCAGCAATAAAATAAAAGAGAACATGAAAAAGTTAACAAGTTTATGAGTTATGAGGGAAACACTTCATCACTGCACACTGAACTGTCACCGTTTTTGAATTTTGAAAAAAAAAAAAATATTTTTAATCGTAAAAATATTTATTTCATATAGCAGAAAGACAATGTTTTACAGATACCAATTTTCGTTACTGTACAAGATACAGTAATGGAGGAAAAAAATGTCGAATATTTCCAAAAATGTTACTGTTGTAAGTTGTACCTAACCCCTTAATACAATATTTATATACACTGAATTTTATATGAAGCATTATTTATACGTGTTATACAATAGGTAAACACATTTATATGAATTTTATGCTGTAAATGCTGCATTTTTATACGTATTAGGTAGGCCTATGTTACATTGGAAACAATTTTAGACATGAGATATTTATTGTTTGCAGAGCAAGCAGGTCAGGATACTCAGAAAGTTGGACGTTGCAGTCTTCTTAGGGTTATTACATTATTCATACAACAGAAAAACTCTATTTCCTCCTAGTACAATCTCTTTTTTGTCGTCGTTGCCAGGAAGTGAAGTAAGAAACTCGACTGTCATTTCTTTGGTTTAGCTGCGGCATTCAAACAGATAGCAGCGAATTCTAAGCCACGAAATACACAAAGAAGAGATAACATATTGCGCACAGAAAAAGTGTATCAAAAACGTGACACATACTTTCCCATTATACATTTGTTAATATCATATAATTTTAATTATGATGGCATTAGGAGAGTTTCCAATCGTCTTATGATCTTGAAGCTTTGCAAACGTGTAGAATATAGAGTATTAGGAATTATTTAGATAAAGAAAAATCGATTTTTCCGTATTCCCTGTGTTTTGTATTGTTCCCATTGCATTCTTTTCTCAATCATACTATCAGGGACTGGAATGCTTTACCTGCAGACTTACTAAAGGCTTTACCAATAACCAAAAATACATTTAAAAATAGGCTTAAGGACTTTACTAATAGACGGTAGTAACTATTTAAAGGGTGTAATTGATATCTTGTTATTTGAAGTGTTCTATCATTGAGGAAGTGTGTTGTGTCAGTGAAGTGTGTGGTGTCAGTGAAGTCTATTTTGTAAGTGAAGTGTGTTTGTGTCAGTGAAGTGGCAATGCAAAGTATTTTAATAGTGACATGGTTAGAAGTGTTAGTGAAATCAGGATAGGATCAGTGCAGTGAGTGAGTTGACAGCGAAATAAGTGTAGTGCCGAAAGGTACTTGTGCAGGTATGAACCTGCCACACTCGTGGATCTTAGTTCAAACTTAGGGTTAAGATACAAATTAGATTTACTTTAAATGTTATTTTAAGTGATCATGCTTCATTTAATTTAGGATGCTCCTTGTTGTTATTATTATTATTATTATTATTATCACTATTATTATTATTGTTATTATTATTAATTATTGTTTTTTATTAGTTACGGCATGGCGCGTCCTCAGGTTGCGGATAGAGGAGACGGCCTCCAGATATGGAGGGTAGCTGCGAATATATTGAATAAGCAGTCGTGGACAGCCGATAAGGAGTGGTCCTCCAGCTTGGGCGAAGGCCTAACAACCCATCATCGTAAAAAAAACAGGTTGTTACAAATCCCTACAATAAGCCTCGGTATAGGACTGGTTCTCTGGCACGACCACAGCAAAGGAATAAGGCTTTGAGATTTGGCACTTGGAACGTAACTAGTCTTTGTAGAACAGGAGGGGTAACATTAGTAGCAAAAGAACTAGCTAGATATAGAATAGACTTCGTGGGAGTACAAGAGGTTAGGTTAGATGGGAATGGCATATCACAAATACGAGATTACTTGTTGTATTATGGGGAAGGAAACAATAATCACCAATTAGGAACAGGATTCTTTGTTCATAAAGGAATAAAATCAGCAGTAAAAAAAGTCGAATTTATCAGTGGTAGGTTATCATATTTAGTACTTAAGGGTAGATGGTGCGACATCATAGTTATAAATCCTCACGCCCCTACAGAAGAGTTATATTACCGGTTCTTCTGTATGGTTGTGAAACTTGGACTCTCACTCTGAGAGAGGAACATAGGTTAA
The DNA here is from genome assembly GCF_040183065.1 of Periplaneta americana. Taxonomy (NCBI): domain Eukaryota; kingdom Metazoa; phylum Arthropoda; class Insecta; order Blattodea; family Blattidae; genus Periplaneta; species Periplaneta americana. The sequence continues at coordinate 29,206,067 of NC_091131.1, forward strand.
GGGTGTTTGAGAATAAGGTGCTTAGAAAAATATTTGGGGCTAAGCGGGATGAAATTACAGGAGAATGGAGAAAGTTACACAACGCAGAACTGCACGCATTGTATTCTTCACCTGACATAATTTTATTAGGAACATAAAATCCAGACGTTTGAGATGGGCAGGGCATGTAGCACATATGGGCGAATCCAGAAATGCATATAGAGTGTTAGTTGGGAGACCGGAGGGAAAAAGACCTTTAGGGAGGCCGAGACGTAGATGGGAGGATAATATTAAAATGGATTTGAGGGAAGTGGGATAATCTTGCACAGGATAGGGACCGATAGCGGGCTTATGTGAGGGCGGCAATGAACCTTCGGGTTCCTTAAAAGCCATTTGTAAGTAAGTAAGTATTTATTATTAATTGCCATTATTGAGTGTAATTAGTTACCACTGCCACCGGGTATATACCCATTTGCAGTGTGAATAAATACATACATACATACATACATACATACATACATACATACATACATACATACATACATACATACATACATACATACATACATACATACATACAAACATACATACATACATAGGCCTACATACATACATTATCTGAAAGAATCCACGGTTGCTTTCTCAAAAAATTAGAACGAAGTCCATCTTCTTGGATTCGAACTCGGGACACAGGAATTATAGTCAAGAACTATACAAAAAAAATAACAAAACTCACGAAGTACGGTAGAAAAATACAAGCTAAAGCTCATGAAATAAGTTTGCTTATATACGGGTACAATACCTTTAAAGTTTTTCTCTAGATTAAGGCATCTTGCACTTAAAAGCCAACTCCAGCAATGAACTTAATTCACGGATGAATAATAAACGCACATTATAATCCACGGACTACCATATATCTTCTTTAAAACTGTAGGAAGCCATTTTCTTGGTCGGGTGGGATCCCTGTGGCTTCACTACGGCGGTTAAGTAATTCAGAACTTCTGCTTCACCGACTTCCAGTGCAGTTCCTCGACCGTGATGGAAAACCGTGGTAATAGCGGTATAAATTGCAAGCAACGCTGTCTATTAACAACAGCTTCTAAAAGTGCTTTTATACTCCTTAAGTAAGTTCGATTATATTATATTATATTTATCGTCAATTCTGTAGCGCTGATTGAAAAAAAATGCGTACAATATACTTATAATTGCCCACACCTGTGGAGTAACGGTTAGCGCGTCTGGCCGCGAAACCAGGTGGCTCGGGTTCGATTCCCGGTTGGGGCAAGTTACATGGTTGAGGTTTTTTCCAGGGTTTTCCCTCAACCCAATATGAGCAAATGCTGGGTAACTATCGGTGCTGGACCCCGGACTCATTTCACCGGCATTATCATCTTCATCTCATTCAGACGCTAAATAACCTAAGGTGTTGATAAAACGTCGTAAAATAATCTACTAAAATAAAAAAAAATACTTAAAATTTCAGTTGTTTTATTTAGTTTTAAAGAATATCTACGAGATGATCATAATGAGTCCTGGAATTTCTTGATAATGAAGAAGTTTTAAATAAAAAAACAGTGTAATGTGAATGACGAAATATTCTAGTACAAGTTTCATGCGTTTACCAACAATTTACTTATTTTATCGTGTTACGAATAACATTCTTGTTCACAGTTTATTGCCTTGATCTACCACATTCAATAAATATATAAAAATCAAACCATATATGGGAGACTATGGTATCTTGAGCATAGATTACCTTGAAATATACATATTTTCTTAATTTTGCTGCTATTTAGCCGACTCAAATTGAAGTAGACTGTACAGAAAGCCGCTAGGGGTCATAGTTAAGGTTCGATTTATTACAAAGTATGAGTTCTGTGAGTGAAACAATTTTTTGGGACCAAAAGTAAATATTTCGTTCATTTTTATATATTTCCTAACACGAAACCAAATTGTATTTGTAACTATCAATCACATACGGTGTGTTCCCTATCATCTAGTGAGTAAATACATATTTAATTTTTATGATTTATCCTCATCTATAGTTTAAACAGCCATATTTATTTAAATGTGCACCATCTTGTATATCGGAACACAAAACATATTGTAGCCCTACCAAGGAACATGTTCTAAAGTTCATGATGCTATCGGTTTTTGTTCTTCTTTTATTTTAAAATCATGTCACAAAGTAAATCTGGAGTTAAGAGGACCCCATCATAAAATCCATAAACAAAACGCATGTCTGCGTATTCACTATGTGAATACACTAATCACAGAAACCTGCAGAAAAGTATATTCTATTATCCATGTGCTGAAAAGGATAAATGTTCATCTTCTCTCTTGCTTAAAAAAGTCCCTTGTGCAAACGCTTGTATTTCCCTATTTTGACTATGCTGACATTTTACTGACTGACCTCTCCAGCGACAACAAAACGAAACTTCAACGTGCTCATAATGTGTGTTTACGTTTTGTAAGCAATGTTCGTAAATATGATCATATTACCCCACCCCTGGAAGCAATAGGTTGGCTTAAACTAGATAAGAAAAGAAATTTACATTCACTCCTCTTTCTCTTCGAAATCTTGAACTCTTCTATTCCTTCGTACCTGTCGTCTCGCTTCACTTACCTTTCTTCCCACCACAATCTGAACACACGCTCTCGTCATGAAACAGTACTAACAATACCATCCCATCGCACCTCCTATACTCATCCTCTTTCACAATAGCCCTGCCAAGACTCTGGAATTCGCTACCTGCTAGCAGCAGGGACTGTCGAAATAAAATTGAATTCAAACGCAAACTTACTAGGCACTTGGTCAGTAATTGATTTCTTGTAAATAGTTTCCTTAATCTATCTCAAAATATTTCAATATCCAGTAATTTCATCACTATACAATTTTGTTATTCTACGTTTAATTTGTAATTCAGTAAATATAAAATATTCTTTGTTTTTCTATGATAAATTATCTAGTGAGGCAATCTTTTCGTACTTTGATTTTTATTGTAATTGTAATTGTAAATTTAATACTAAAATGTAATTTTACTTGTAATTGTAATTGTAAATTTAATACTAATTGTAATTTTATTCTTCGTATTATAGTTGGAATCTCCTGGTAGAGGGAGGGAGGTCTGACGGCCTTATCTCTACCAGGTTAAATAAATAAATACTAATACTAAATACTAATACTAATTAAAAGTCAAGTGACAGTGTATTCAGTTATGTGTGTTGCGCAGACGTTGCGGTGCTCAGATGCTGTCGTATGCAAAAGATCTTGTGTAACATCAAGTATAGTACACGAAACCACAAGACGTTTCAGTATTTCACCCCTTGATATGTCCCCACAGGTATATCAGATTAAATGAATGTTGATTAATCCAAACTACATTATCCTGAAGTACGTTACATTCTCCTGAGACACTCTGTACAAATGGAAAGAGAACGTGTAAAGGAATGACGACACATTTCCCGAAGCAGCTTTAAATACAGACTGATAAGAATCAGAGACGTGGGGCAACGGAAAGAAAGATGAAAAATTGCTTCTATTGAGGAAGGAACGAGCCAGGCCTACTGTAAACATTAGAGTAAAATAGAAAGTACTGCTGGAAATTTACATCTATATTTCTGTTATGTGTTTAAGTCAAAGCTTCATTAAACAAACGACAATAAAAACTGTATTGAAATACATTTCCAATTTACTAAAAAAAAAAAAACAATATCCTTCGTGTATATCACCAACATTCGCGTTTTGGTTTCTGCATCATCTTTCCTGATAATTCAAACTGATAAACAACTTGGAAAGTAATGGAACTATAATTGCGAATTGGATGGATACAGATAACCGAAAAGTAATGGCGAAATTGGTATTGACTTTATTCTGTATTGAACGCTTAGAGGTTTAATAATTTCGAACGTTTTTTAATGAGAATTTTTAATTAAAAGTTGATTGAGAAATGATTGGACGGTAATCTGCTGCAAATTACAAAGAATAATAAAGGAGCGGGTTTAAACTAATTTCAGAACTCAAACGCTACCATCTTGTTTATTCTGAATCACAACATCCATCGTAGCTCTGGTAAAATTATTTATTACATTCTGTGTTATGCTTTAAATCTACCAGCCGACACCATTTATACAAAAGAGACAAAAAATTCTAAGGTGTTAAATAAAGAAATGTTACGAAATTATATCCAGAATCTATATAGAATATGAAATTAAAATCTTCAAATAACATTTACTTCCTCATTGGACTTTTCTAATGTTTCGTAATAACGCAATATTTCATTAACCCTTTGAAGCGCAGTGGTTACAGTACATAACCACCTTTTAAATTTGAGTTTCCTGCCTACTTACAGGGTGGTTTTTATTTCAAAACTACTGCGCTGCGTTCACTGATCCCTAGTAACTGTAGAAGAATTTTATTTTCCCTATATTTTTGTTGCTCCACTAAGATGGCCGATGTTGTTGTGTATGGTTGGGGTGTGGAAGACTCGCTACGTGTTTTTATTTCAGTTGTATGCTAAAATATCACAGTTACGTAAGTTTCTATTTAGTATTATTTGTCTTTCGGTCTTTTAGAACGTATTTCAGTAACAAGATTGTAATTTCTCCGACACATGTGGCGTCAATATAGAAATAATGTGGTGGTTTCAAAACATAACCACTACGCAAACAGGGTAGTTATGCTCACCATATCCAACAAAATGTTCCATTTTTGTGTCAGTTTATTCATCATGGCTACAAGAAAGAGCTGGCTGGTGACAATCACAAAGTGTTTTTGACAACTTTTTCACAAGTTCGAATCTGATGATGTCTCTACGGCAGCAAAATATCTATGCATGTGGTACAGTTAGACATGGGCGTATTGGTTTACACACGACGAAAGAAGAGACTGCGATATGAAACATGGTGAGAGTGATAGCCGTACGTCATATGCTGGAGTGTCCTGGCTCAAGTGGAAGGATAGAAGGTCCATTCTTTTCCTTTCTAATTACCACGCAACACATGTGGAGTGGTACTTTGCCTTAATGAAACCAGAAACTGTTCTCTTTTGTATCATTCGCAATAAGTCTGAAGACATTGTGTTCTGCAGTATCGCATAGTGGTTTTACCATGAAACCACCCATTTTCTGTGTAAAAAATGGAAGATTTTAAATTTTTTTAAATTTGAGACACTTCTCTTAGACAAATAAAAGTTTAATTTCATTGCAAACACAATTTTTTATCATCATCATCATATCCTTCACGTATTAGACCCTACAGGATCTGTTACGATCTCATGCCAGCGCTTTCGTGTCTTCCCAATTTCCTCTTTCCTCTTGGTACATAAGTAAGAATCTGTTTAGGCCATCTAGTGTGATACATCCTTTCGACATGTTTTTTCCACTGAAGTCGATATTGTTGAACAAAATTAACTATAGGATCCATTTTGAGTTCCTGCAATATGTCCACATTTTTACGGTGTTCCAGCAAAGAGCATCCCGCTGTTCGTCTCATGAACCTCATTTCCACTGTCGTCAGCCTTTGCTCATCAGCTTTTCTGATTGTCCATGCCTCGCTACCGTAAGTGAGGACCGGTCGAGCTAGTGTTTTATATACCTTTAGCCTTGTATGTTTCTGAACATGGGAGGATTTGAAGACGGCGTTAATGACGCCAGTGATTTTTATCAATTTAGATATTTTGTTCGACATATCTTCATCAGTGATGTAAGAGAGGTTATAACCTAAATAGTTAAATGAATTAACACGTTCAATTAAAGTATTATTTATCATGATCTTACTTGGAATTGGGTTCTCTCCCGAAAATGCCATGACTTTTGTTTTCTCTTTTGAGATTTCCATATTGAAATCAGAGGCGATTATTTGCAAATTATAAATGGCTCTTTGTAAAGCATCCTCTGTTTGAGCGATAATAACCTGATCGTCGCCAAACATTAGCGTATCGAGAACTGTGTTTCGATTAATTTGAATTCCAGCATGATGACTTTGCCTCCAAATGTATAAAATATGGTTCATATATATAATAAACAACAGAGGGGAAAGACCGCAGCCTTGTCTAACACCTTGGTTGATGGAAGTCCAGCTAGTAGTTCCGCGCTCAGTTCTTATGGTAATTTCATTTTGTTTATATAAATTATAAATGGAGAGAATGATTTGGTTTGGCACATTATCATAGAGTAAAATCTCTGAAAGTTTATTTCTATCAACTCTATCAAAAGCTTTTATGAAATCAATAAAAGCTAAGTGGGTTGGAATATTAAATTCTCTGTGTTTTTCAATTAAAATCTTCATGGTGAAATAGCTGTCACAACATGATCTTCCTTTTCGGAATCCATTCTGTTCTTCAGTGATTTTGTCTTCGTAAAGATGTGATAGTTTATTTTTGATTATGGCTGTATAGATCTTATATCCAGAATTGAGAAGACTTATACCCCTGTAATTTTCACATAGTTTTTTGTTTTTTATTTCCTTCCCAAATGCGTGCGTCAAAGGATTAAAACTTCGTAAGTGATGTAAGATTTTTTCTTGGAGTAACGAGCAAAAGAAACTATCTAAAAATATTACAAATATACAAGAGCTAAGGAAACAAAACAATAAGATACAAATTAAATATTACAAAATAAAATAAAATTAAAAGTAAATCATTCATAACTTTGTACCCCAATGGTAGGTCTTTCACTGCAAACCCAAACCCACCTTACTCCCATCTTTCCTATTTTCTGCCTTCCTCTTTGTCTCCGCATATGCTTAATACATCTTAATGTCGTGTATCATCTGACATCTTCTTCTGCCCCGAGCTCTTCTCCCGTTTACCATTCCTTCCAGTGCATCCTTCAGTAGGCAGTTCCTTATTACAAGCAAACATTATCATGGGGGCAGATAAAAAGTTATTTTTTTTCTTCCACCATGTTAACAATATTAATTTACGTACACAAGTGCTTATAAAAATTTTGGTCACTCCAGCGAAATTACGAGGGGCATAAAAATAAGTTTCCCTGGAGCCGTTTACAGAAATAAAACACAATTTTCATGAAAAGATTTATCGTAACAGATAACAGCAATTGTTGAGCTATTTTTCAACATATTTCAAAATATATCCTTACTTACTTACTTACTTACTTACAAATGGCTTTTAAGGAACCCGAAGGTTCATTGCCGCCCTCACATAAGCCCGCCATCGGTCCCTATCCTGTGCAAGATTAATCCAGTCTCTATCATCATATCCCACCTCCCTCAAATCCATTTTAATATTATCCTCCCATCTACGTCTCGACCTCCCTAAAGGTCTTTTTCCCTCCGGTCTCCCAACTAACACTCTATATGCATTTCTGAATTCACCCATACATGCTACATGCCCTGCCCATCTCAAACGTCTGGATTTAATGTTCCTAATTATGTCAGGTGAATAATACAATGCGCGCAGTTCTGCGTTGTGTAACTTTCTCCATTCTCCTGTAACTTCATCCCGCTTAGCCCCAAATATTTTCCTAAGCACCTTATTCTCAAACACCCTTAACCTATGTTCCTCTCTCAGAGTGAGAGTCCAAGTTTCACAACCATACTGAACGACTGGTAATATAACTGTTTTATAAATTCTAACTTTCAGATTTTTGGACAGCAGACTGCATGATAAGAGCTTCTCAACCGAATAACAACACGCATTTCCCATATTTATTCTGCGTTTAATTTCCTCCCGAGTGTCATTTATATTTGTTACTGTTGCTCCAAGATATTTGAATTTTTCCACCTCTTCGAAGGATAAATCTCCAATTTTTATATTTCCATTTCGTACAATATTCTGGTCACGAGACATACTTATATACTTCGTCTTTTCGGGATTTACTTCCAAACCGATCGCTTTACTTGCTTCAAGTAAAATTTCCGTGTTTTCCCTAATCGTTTGTGTATTTTCTCCTAACATATTCACGTCATCCGCATAGACAAGAAGCTGATGTAACCCGTTCAATTCCAAACCCTGCCTGTTAGCCTGAACTTTCCTAATGACATATTCTAGAGCGAAGTTAAAAAGTATAAGTGATAGTGCATCTCCCTGCTTTAGCCCGCAGTGAATTGGAAAAGCATCAGATAGAAACTGACCTATACGGACTCTGCTGTATGTTTCACTGAGACACATTTTAATTAATCGAACTAGTTTCTTGGGGATACCAAATTCAATAAGAATATCATATAATACTTCCTTCTTAACAGAGTCATATGCCTTTTTGAAATCTATGAATAACTGATGTACTGTAGCCTTATACTCCCATTTTTTCTCCATTATCTGTCGAATACAAAAAATCTGATCAATAGTCGATCTATTACGCAGAAAACCGTACTGATGATCGCCAATAATTTTATCTACGTACGGAGTTAATCTTCTCAAAAGAATATTGGACGAAATTTTGTACGACGTCAACAAAAGTGATATTCCTCGATTTAAAATATATCCAAACATTAATATTCTGTAATGTCCTACAGTATACTTCCTACAGATATCTGATCTTTGGGACCAAGCTGTAGTCAAAGTTGGTATTGAAATATATACTGTAGAAAAAGAATATTGACTAATCTTCCAAATAGCTGGAAGATCTCAGAACAAGGATTAGCTGGACATGTGTGTTTTTGACGCAAATCAGTAAAGCAGTCATGTCCTTTCCAACTGTAAAGACGTTACTATAAGTCAGACTTGACCGATACTTGCACAAAAGTGTGCAGCATATATTTATTTGTGCAATGCATATTAAATGTCGATTTTGAAGAAAAAAAAAAGGACTTGAACGGTTTTTGCATCAAGGTCTTGTTGTATCAGCATGCCTGAGTAAAAACCCAGGAAAGAGGAAAGAATCGTAACTCTAGGTATTTTTGGCTGCCTTTCACAAATAGTACAAATACCATGATAATTATAACAATTTAATATTAACAAACTGAGAGAGATAAATTAATGTAAAAATACAAAAACAAAGAATTATAAATCTAATAACAATTATAAAATAGTGAGATAATGAAAGAGAGAAAATTAATGTCTGCCATCAGAATGAATGTAAGAAAGGCGATGTATAACCGAGTAAACTGAACACTCTTTGAAAATACAGTCTGAATCCTGCGGGACAAAATTCCGGCACATCCGGCGACGCTGATATAACCACTGCAGTTGCGAGCGTCGTTAAATAAACATAACATTAATACAGTCTGAACGGACTCGGATCAAATAAGACATGTAGGGGAGAGTCGGGTAGTATCGGACATCGGGTAATATCGGACAGTGAGTTTCTTTCATCTACCACACGATGATAGTACCTGATTGACATGGTTACGTTTCTGTGATGTCGCATGGAGAAACGTAACCATGTCATTCAGGTACTACCATATGGAGGTAGATGAAAGAAACGCACTGTCCGATATTACCCGATGTCCGATACTACCCGACTCTCCCCTAAAGTTGTAGTCTCCAACCTTTAGCTGAATCAAAGTTCAAATCCATGGAAAGCACACGGTAACCAAGTAAGCCGTTATATACATTAATGGCGTAACGACCCCAGAGAACTTCCCTATAGACTTATGGACGTCAATGACCCCTCGTAGTGTAGAATATGAAAATCAGGAATGCTGAGAATGAAACAGACCATCCCTCAGTCTGTAAAGCGATGATATCCAAACGATGTTCCACCGATGAATTATACCACACAGACGATAGTCGCAGCTATCCAAATCAGCGGGGTCACCTTGACCACCGGAACCACGTAATACCACAGTCTACTATATACAGTTGCGAAGCTCAATATGTACTAAAAATGCAAACATGGGTAGTTGCCCACCACTAGGATCGCTACTATCGCCTCATCATCGCAGATCTCTCTCCTAGTACACGACAAAATATGTTACACTTTCGTTGTGTTCTTTTGGAGAAATTAACATCTTCCTTCCATTATTGAAATATTAAATGCATATAGTTAATTTATTATTTTAATGAAGTATATTAAATTCCACCATAAACTCGAAGATACCTGCAAGAAATAGGTTAATATTATTTTTGTTTGTGCAAAACGAACTGAAATTTACTATAATCGCTTCACTCATTCAAGATTATAGCGATAATTAACTATGAAACCAATAAATATTAATTTGCATTTTCCTTTACAACAATAATAATGGAAATATGAATTAATGGAGTAACTTACATGTACCGGTACTTGTAGTGTAGGCTTACGTAGTTAAAGTGGGATGAGGTTAAGCAATAATAATCACACCAGAATTGGAAATAAAACGTGATCAATAAATTTTATTGTAACAGACTTTTTCTAAGTCTCTAGTAAAGTAACAAATAAAAATAACAACAAAATTAACAGCTATAATTAAAAATATATCATTAAAAAAAGTAGGCCTAAGCAATGACAATCCCACCAGAATTGAAAATAAAACGTGATCAATAAATTTCGTTAAAACAAACTTAATTTTTCTACGTCTCTAGTAAAATATTATTATTCCAATTATTGTATTTTAGCCATTAACATTTTCATTACAACCAATAACAAACATTTCACAAGCATCAATGTGAAATACGAAACGAGCTAGCACTCGATGGAAATACGACACAGTCCAAAGTCGACTGTGGACAGTCTATTGTTTCTAGTTGCTAACCGCTTGGAGCGCTTTATCACGAGATTTGCAAAAAATCACCTCAAGCTTCGCGACTGTATATAGTAGACTGTGGTAATACGATGAGTTGACTATCTCAGCAGAGACGGGAGACTACCCGTTTCTCTCTTGAAGTCGTAAGTGCGTCGAATTCTCTCACCAACTGAACATTCGCTCGGTCTCCAAGCCGAGGCCGGCGATGCGTGTCGTTCCTCCAGTCAGCGAAGGAGAAGATCAGGGTACGTTCAGGAAAAATAAAGTAAACAGTACAACCACCATAAACAATAAAATTGCCCACAGCATAAACTACATCACAGTCTTCAATTATCGAAACACTACCTGGCCTACTTTACTTCTTGGTTAACAAAAGTATACAAATGAAATGGACCGCTTTAAAAGCATATAACAGCAACTTTTTAACACATCTTTCAAGGAACTGTAATATTAAAGTTGCAATTGTTTGTATTTGCTTACAGAAATTATTTGTATGGAAGCACAGCTAATAACACACTTGTCAGAATTAACGGGAACTAAATAAGGATTTGAAATCGTCCGAATGATTGGAAAAATATTTTCGTTGCACTTGAACATCATCTTACACCATTCCATAAATTTGTTGTATGAAGTACCATATTGCTTGTTAGAGATTTCTCGTAATAAATTCAATAATATTTCCCCTGTAGGTTTTTTTTTAATTCGTCCAGTTCATTTTCAGAATTATTCACTCCATAATCCCACTTTAAAACTTTACCCATAATATTTCATAATTTTACTGCCAGACGACAGTCATTTTGACATCTGTCATGTCGTTCAATACTGTAAAGGCAATTCATAAATTTGCCACCTGGTAGCAGGTCCAGCAATTTCAAGTAAAATACGTAAATTAATTATTAAATTATCTGATGTATTCATAAATATTGAACTAATCTCTAAAATAGTGTACTTACTTACTGGCATTTAAGGAACCCGGAGGTTCATTGCCGCCCTCACATAAGCCCGCCAGCGGTCTCTATCCTGAGCAAGATTAATCTATTCTCTATCATCATATCCCATCTCCCTCAAATTCATTTTAATATTATCCTCCCATCTACGTCTCGGCCTCCCTAAAGGTCTTTTTCCCTCCGGCCTCCCAACTAACAATCTATATGCATCTCTGGATTCGCCGATACGTGCTACATGCCCTGCCCATCTCAAACGTCTGGATTTAATGTTCCTAATTATGTCAGGTGAAGAATACAATGCGTGCAGTTCTGTGTTGTGTAACTTTCTCCATTCTCCTGTAACTTCATCTTTCTTAGCCCCAAATATTTTCCTAAGCACCTTATTCTCAAATACCCTTAACCTATGTTCCTCTCTCAAAGTGAGAGTCCAAGTTTCACAACCATAAAGAACAACCGGTAATATAACTGTTTTATAAATTCTAACTTTCAGATTTTTTGACAACAGACTGGATGATAAAAGCTTCTCAACCGAATAGCAACAGAAAAATAGTGTGCCTAAGTTAAAAGTGATTTTATTTTGTTGATACGTTTTCTACACTAAGCCTGCGGCCTCGTTTTACAAATATCAGTATTAACGAAATAAAATGCCCACTTTTAACATTTGTATCGTAAATAACTCTTTAATAGCATCACAGCACTTTTTACGCTTTATTGAATGGGAAAGTAAGAAATTACTAATCGCTCACTTAATTCATGTACACCCTGTATGAATTTTCAAAACCGCAACCTACGAAGAGAAAGAGAATGGGAAGGTGCTAGAGGACTTAATGCACTCTACATATGTATATAAGAGGCGGAGAAACACACCAAGGATTCAGCTGAGTGCTAGAAACTGAGATATACACGTAAATCATTGTGAGAGAGAAAATGGCACGCTGCGAGAGACCTTTATGTGCGTCACGTCACGGGCCCTGTGATTTATATAGACTAGATCAATAAAATACTCACGAGCCTTAGATGTATAATGCTCAAGAATAAATATGAATGGAAACATATTTCCACAAAACGAAAATGGAGCTTGTGCTACCGTTGTACAATACTCTTGTCCCTGCAGCATATCACACCCGCAGTAAGGGTATGCAGGATAGGTTGCGGCTAGTGCAGGATGAAGATACGGGCGCGAGGCCAAAACTGAAGTAAGAAATTAGGGGAACGTGACTGTAAGACACCGATGTTTGAAATTCAGACCTCATTTCAGTGTTCATAGAGAGAAGAACATATGAAGAGAAAACATACCAATTTTAGTAATGATGATGATGATGATGATGAAAATAATAATAAAATATAATTGTAGGTGCAGTGTAATTATCTAAGTTGAGTTATGTAATTAATTAAGTTGATATGTAATTAATTAAGATGATATGTAATTTAGTTGATATGTAAGTAAATTAAGGTGATATGTAATTAATTAAGATGATATGTAATTAAGTTGATACGTAATTAATTAAGGTGATATGTAATTACTTAAATTGGTAATAGTTGGGTGAAAATGAAGTATTTATAAGTTAGGTTTACTTCTGCTTATTGTAGGCGTTATTATAGAATAGATTTTATTTATAGTCCTAGGTTTACTGCAATTATTTATTTATAGTTAGAAATAAATTTACGTTTATTTTATTTTATTTTATTTATTGCTATAATTATTGTATTATTGTAATGGTATTATTGTATATTATATATCGCTGCCACTGGATGTATACCCAATTGTAGTGTTAATAACAATAATAATAATAATAATAATAATAATAATAATAATAATGACAATAGTAATGTTATATAATAATAATGATAATAATAATTATTACAATAACAACAATAATATTATCATATTATTAATACTATTATTATTATTATTATTATTATTATTATTTGTTTATCATCATCTGGTTGCCAAGTAATAGGCCTAGTGACCTTTTACGGTCTTCCGTAATTCAAACACACAAGCAAATTTATTTGTTTACATTTTAAAAAATTACAATTGTGGTTTATTTAACGACGCTCGCAACTGCAGAGATTATATCAGTGTCGCCGGTGTGTCGGAATTTTGTCCCGCAGGAGTTCTTTTACATGCCAGTAAATCTACTGATATGAGCCTGTCGCATTTAAACACACTTAAATGCCATTGACCTAGGCCGGGATCGAACCCGCAACCTCAAAGAAGACCAGCGCTATACCAACTGCGCTACCGAGGCCGACTATTTGTTTACGTACATACATACATAGGCTACATACATACATACATACATACATACATACATACATACATACATACATACATACATACATACATACATACATACATACACACATAAGTGTTCTGCCCATGGGCAGGTCTTTCACTGCAAACCCAACATTCAATAATTCCTATTTTCTCCCTTCCTCTTAATCTCCGCATAGGTATGACCCACACATCTTAATGTCGTCTATCATCTGATATACCTTACTTTATTTCAAGGAGTGCAGTTCGGTGGTTCCTTTGAACATCCACTTAAAGATTTATGACTTCCTACATAATCACCTCTGACAATTCCATCCTGTCCCCTCGTCCCAACATTGCACAGTTGCCATAATCCTGCCACAATCCTGGTGACCCTCGACGGCAATCTTGGAATTCGGAAAAGACGCGGCAAGTCTGCCTCCACGTGGATTTGACGGGAGTCTGTCAATTCTTCTGAACGAGGGTTGTGATTGGTTACTGACAGGAGAAGACAAGATTTCCGTCACCGTAAGGAAGACATTTATTTATGACAACCAATTAGTAGGGGGCAGTAAAAGGTCTGTCGGCAAAGTCCTTTCTATGAAACTGCACTCCATGAAAAAAAAAAAATACAGTATATCTTCTTCTGCCCCGAATTCTTCTCCCGTTCACCATTCCTCCCAGTGCATTCTTCAGTAGGCAGTTCCCTCTCAGCCAGTGACTCATCAACCAGTTCCTTTTTCTCTTTCTAATCAATTTCAGCATCATTCTTTCTTCACCCACTTTTTCCAACAGAACTCCATTTCTTATTCTGCCTGTCCACTTCACACGCTCCACTCTTCTCCATATCCACATTTCTATTCGTTTCTCTTCACTTCGTCGTAATGTCCATTTTTCTGCCCCATACAATGCCACACTCCACACAAAGCACTTCACTAGTCTCGTCCGTAGTTCTTTTTCCATAGATCCGCATACAGTAAGATACTCGTTTTTCTATTAAAGACTTCCTTGGCCCTTTGCTATCCTCCTTCTGAGGAGTGTATAATTCCTAAACTACACGTCGGAGAAAATGGGTTATTTGAAAAAATGGTCCTCCATGCGAGACCTATCATCCCTCTATGTTTGGTGCAGCTGTCCTGAATGATCCTGTATTCAATGACTCTTTAAACTTCTCCAGTTTGAGCACAATCTTTAGAGTCACTCTGTATGTCCCAGACTAAACCAGAAGTCTCACCCGCCACACAGCAATGTGTAGTAATTTATCATGTTTCTGTGTTACGGATCAGTCTGATAAGTAGTTTGTCTGTCTTGCAAGACTGACTATTAATCGCAAATCTGTTCACGATCCCTGGCAGTGTCGCAAAACTTTCCAAACTGAGCATCTCTTGTCACGCCATACAGTGATACACATGAGGAATATGTTAAACAGGAATTAAAGCACTCTCGCTCCTATGGAAGGAGACAAATCTCCATTTGTTTGCGGCAAATATAACCTGAAGTCGCTGGATGTAGAACTAGAACACTAGCATATGCGCTAATGTGGGTACAAATAGAGTAAAGAGGGGTAATTTGAATAAGAGGAAAATATGGATAATGCTAAGGTTTTAGTAGCATTAAGACAAAACGCGCGACGCCATGTTGAAGAGCGATAGGTAGTGAACAAGAAGGTGTTCTTTGTAAACCCTCTCTCTACAGGGTGTTTCAGAGATATTTTGACAAACCTTGGGGCCATGTTCCTCACACCAAAATAAGAAAAAAGCTCATATAAACATATGTCCGAAAATCCTTAGTTTTTTAGTTATTAATGAAAGAACATAATGAAACATCTATTAGTTATTGTCAACTTGGTAGCAAGTGCTGCAACTTAAATCAATTCAGAAACTCATAACAATGAAAGTTTAAGTTCAAGGCGTTTCGAGATACAATCCTACAACTTAACTTAAGTTTGTAATCGATAGTAATTCATGTTGTTAGATAATCGAATGATGTTATCGATACAAGTCTGCTGATGCACCCAGTGTAACCTAGATGGCTATGTGTTGCCAAGGACACTTGTTTACTACAGTAATTCTTTGTCACTGAACACTTGTTATGAGTTTCTGAATTGATTAAATTTGCAACATTTGTTACCAAGCTGACAATATCCAACAGATGCTTCATTATGTTCTTTCTTTAATAACTAGAAAACTAAGAATTATCGGACATATGTTTATATGAACTTTTTTTCTTGTTTTAGTGTGAGAAACATGCCCCCAAGGTTTGCCAAAATATTTCTGAAACATCCTGTATAAATCACATCCTTGAAGCTGAACTGGAAATCTATAAATATTTTTTTCCTGTTGGAAGATGTGTAGCAAAATCCCTATCCACTGACAGCTTATAATATTTTACTTCATTTACTTAAGATTTTATAGGCTAAAATCTGTGATAATGTAGTACACTTGTTTTAATCTGTAAGCATTTCATGGATGTCTTAGCAGTTGGTAGCCCGAGTTATGAAGCATTCTAATTATGAGCTTCGAACTATTATTAAATTCTGTTTTGTCGACTAGCGGGGAAATTTAAATAGTCTTTCACGGGGAAATTTGAATAACATATTTACAACACTATTAGTAATCTATAATCAGTTATTTATTATTATTATTATCATTATTATTATTATTATTATTATTATTATTATTATTATTATTATTATTATTGTCTTTATTTTCAAAACAGAATGAAAGGAAAAAAAGATCTCAGACAAAAAAGAAATAACGATCCCGAACCGAGCACTCTCAAGAGCTGGGCTGGGCAACGGGAGCGAAATCAACTATATGCTTGTCCTGCTTGGGGACATGCACCTATTACAGTCCGTAAAAAATTACAAGTTTTCCAAAACAAAATTTTAAGATTCATCACAGGACTTCCTAGAGTAACTCCTGTCAGATTGATTCATGAAGAACTAGAAATTCCGACAATTCAAGAATTTATTTCAAATCAAGCCTTCTGCACGTACACCAAGTCGTACAGCAGCACAAACCCACTAATTTCTTCACTAGGAAATTACAACCCTGCATTAGACAAACATAAAAGACCTAAGAGCGTACTCCACCCTCTAGCTTGGAACGACAACGTACAAGACGAATACCAACTTGAACACTAAATAACCACTTGACTCTACACACAGACAAGGCTATTAATGCACTAATAATGTTATTTCTCTGTTTCAGGGTCATCACGTTATTGGCAGCATAGATGCATTGTTCTAATTGTAAACACTATTTTTATGGACCTTAAATGTATTTGTATATTGAATAATGATTAAATCAAAACCTCCCACCTGAACATATTCCGACCACACTATAGCCAATTGGCTTGTCGTCAGCACGACATCTCATCCTGCTCTAGGTTTTTCCGTGGTTTCCCTTGAGCAATAAGACAAATGTCGGGATGAGCCCTAAAAGAAATGGGCCACGGACCACTTCCCTTCCCCCACTCTTTCTCTTCTACTATCACAAAGAACTTGCTAATTTCTTAGATACAAACCCTGAATTATGATAATAGGGGAACATAAATATATTGTAAGTTCACAGGGCTAACGGCTTCGCAGCTGGGTACCTGGTTCAAATGAAGTGCACTGGTAGCAATCTAAAACATGGGGGCATGAGATAGTTACTCTGCCTGCCATTAAAAATTCACTTCACTAAATCCCCAAGGTAAAAAAAAAAAAGGGAGCGAAATCACACTCTAAACGGGGACGTTTAATATTCATCCGTCACTAAATCAACGCTGTGCGGTGTTCGGCGGCGGAGAAGGGGATGAAGAAAAATCATATGGCTCCCCGTGAGAGAGTAGAATCCGCTCTTGCTGTCCAGTTCTGCTCAAGAGGATGCGAATAAGGCTAGGGCTCCACTAGCTGTATTCGACAGCTGCTGTGAGCTGCAGTCTACTGCCTGGAAATGGAATACACGCAAAACAAGTGTAGGTGGCTATATGGGCAGTATTTCACTGCGCCTAACAGAATTTCGGCGGCAGTACCAAGGTCTACTGCCAGGGGAATAGAACATTTTCCATTTTCGTGCCGTTATCTGTCGCCGAAGCCTGGCTCCACTGGCCGTGGTAGTCCTTCTGTTTCCAATTATCCATGAGGGCGAAGCATTCCTTATGTATGAGCATTATTTCTTGGTATGCTCACTTACTTACTTACAAATGCCTTTTGTCCACATCTGTGAAGTAACGGTTAGCACCTCTGGCCGCGAAACCAGGTGGCCCGGGTTCGATTCCCGGTCGGGGCAAGTTACCTGGTTGAGGTTTTTCCGGGGATTTCCCTCAACCCAATATGAGCAAATGCTGGGTAACTTTCGGTGCTGGACCCTTGACTCATTTCACCGGCATTATCACCTTCATCTCATTCAGACGCTAAATAACCTAAGCTGTTGATAAAGCGTCGTAAAATAACCTACTAAAAAAAAAACAAATGCCTTTTAAGGAACCCGCAGGTTCATTGCCGCCCTCACGTAAGTCCACCATCGGTCCCTATCCTGTGCAAGATTAATCCAGTCTCTATCATCATATCCCACCTCCCTCAAATACATTTTAATATTATCCTCCCATCTACGTCTCGGCCTCCACAAAGGTATTTTTCCTTCCGGTCTCCCAACTAACACTCTATAAGCATTTCTGGATTCTCCCATACGTGCTACTTGCCCTGCCCATCTCAAATGTCTGGATTTAATGTTCCTAATTATGTCAGGTGAAGAATACAATGCGTGCAGTTCTGCGTTGTGTAACTTTCTCCGTTCTCTTGTAATTTCATCCCTCTTAGCCCCAAATATTTTCCTAAGAACCTTATTCTCAAACACCCTTAATCTACGTTCTTCTCTCAAGGTGAGAGTCGAAGATTCACAACCATAAAGAAAAATTACTTCGTATGCCTAGCACAAAATTCCGACATCCGGTAGAACTAAACAAATTTAGCTGGATATTCCCTAAGTTTGTGATGCATTGCAGCAAACATGCCTTCGTGTTTTTCTGTTGCTTAATATTGGATGTATCCACCATTTTCTTTGATGCAATCTTCGACGACAGCGAACCAATAGCAAACATGCAATCACCTTGATAAATACTTGTAGTGTGCTCATTTTCAGTGCAATTTTTGCTTGATCTTGTAGTACACAAAGAACATCACGACGCTGTTTTCAGCTGAACAGCCGGGCCAGAGCACAGCGGAGCGGTGAACTACAGCTTTCACATGTAGAAAATTTGCAGCAAGTGGAGCCACCTTCTTGCAGTAAAAATCTAGGCAGCAGAATGCAGCTCACAGCAGCCGTCAAATACAGCTAGTGGAGCCCTAGCCTAAGGAAGCCTATGAAGGAAGAATCCAGTGACTACGATTGATGGCATGAGAGGAATGAAGATGATTAGAAATGTGGATTCTGTATAGGGAACTGGATTCGTTGTCAGAGTTGCAAAACTTGGTACCACGAGTGTTCTGTTGGAGCAGAAGGAAGAAAGCAGCTCGTTTGCTGTCGGTATGTGTAGAAGATTTCAGTACAGTAACAAAAGAGACAATTTTTTTCATTCACGTTTGCTGTTCATTATTGTATATGATTGTTGATTAGTTATGATTAATTATCTGATTTTGAAAATAACATTTTATAATTTCATTTTGTATTATTCCTATTGCGATCGGGACGAAATTGAAATACAAACTGCTGAGCCATTTATACCCGAACCCACGCTTTCAGAAGTCGAAATTGCGATAGAAAATCTGAAAAAGTACAAGTCTCCAGGTATCGATCAAATTACAGCAGAATTAATACAAGAGGGTTGAAGTGCATTATATAGCGAAATTTATAAACTTGTACTTGTTATCTGGGAAAAGAAAATTGTACCAGAACAATGGAAGGAGTCCATTGTTGTACCTATTTTTAAAAAGGGGGACAAAACCAACTGTGGAAACTTTCGAGGAATATCACTTTTGTTGATGTCGTACAAAATTTTGTCCACTATTCTTTTGAGCAGATTAACTCCGTACGTAGATGAAATTATTAGGGATCATCAGTGCTGTTTTCGGCGTAATAGATCGACTATTGATCAGATTTTTTGTATTCGACAGATAATGGAGAAAAAATGGGAGTATAAGGGTACAGTACATCAGTTATTCATAGATTTCAAAAAGGCATATGACTCGGTTAAGAGGGAAGTATTATATCATATTCTTATTGAATTTGGTATTCCCAAGAAACTAGTTCGATTAATTAAAATGTGTCTCAGTGAAACATACAGCAAAGTCCGTATAGGTCAGTTTCTATCTGATGCTTTTCCAATTCATTGTGGGCTAAAGCAGGGAGATGCCCTATCACCTTTACTTTTTAACTTCGCGCTAGAATATGCCATTAAGAAAGTTCAGGATAACAGGCAGGGTTTGGAATTGAACGGTTACATCAGCTTCTTGTCTATACGGATGACGTAAATATGTTAGGAGAAAATACACAACGATTAGGAAAAACACGGAAATTTTCCTTGAAGCAAGTAAAGCGGTCGGTTTGGAAGTAAATCCCGAAAAGACAAAGTATATGATTATGTCTCGTGACCAGAATATTGTACGAAATGGAAATATAAAAATTGGAGATTTATCCTTCGAAGAGGTGGAAAAATTCAAATATCTTGGAGCAACAGTAACAAATATAAATTACACTCGGGAGGAAATTAAACGCAGAATAAATTTGGGAAATGCGTGTTATTATTCGGTTGAGAAGTTCTTATCATCCGGTCTGCTGTCCAAAAATCTGAAAGTTAGAATTTATAAAACAGTTATATTACCGGTTCTTCTGTATGCTTGTGAAACTTGGACTCTCACTCTGAGAGAGGAACATAGGTTAAGGGTGTTTGAGAATAAGGTGCTTAGGAAAATATTTGGGGCTAAGCGGGATGAAGTTACAGGAGAATGGAGAAAGTTACACAACACAGAACTGCACGCATTGTATTCTTCACCTGACATAATTAGGAACTTAAAATCCAGACGTTTGAGATAGGCAGGGCATGTAACACCTATGGGCGAATCCAGAAATGCATATAGAGTGTAAGTTAGGAGACCGGAGGGAAAACGACCTTTAGGGAGGCCGAGACGTAGATGGGAGGATAATATTAAAATGGATTTGAGGGAGGTGGGACATGATGATAGAGACTGGATTAAACTTGCACAGGATAGGGACCGATGGCGGGCTTATGTGAGGGCGGCAATGAACCTTCGGGTTCCTTAAAAGCCATTTGTAAGTAAGTATTATTCCTATTGCACTACAATATATCCAAATTACCCCACATTATTTAAATCCTCCACAACTTTGTGGGTAAATCTAATAGCTCAATTGTGAGTTCAGTTTCAGTTATTTTCATTTTATAAAATTTGTATTCTTTTTTAAGTATGTAAGTACAACAGTTCGTATTAATATTAGCGATAACGCGAGTATATTCCAAGAAAAATGTTAAAATGTCTGAAATTATTCAAATTGACCTCTTTACTTTATTGTATTTTTGGTTTAACTTAATTAAATAATTATAAACATTACAGTAATCATTATCGTTGTATTCACTACCGTTGTATTCATACCCATCGAAGTAGTCGTCGTCATCATCATCATCATCGTCGTCGTCGTCGTCGAATTAAATTTTGTTTTACAAATATATGTTTATGTTCAAATTTATTAAGGACTTCAATTAACTGCAGTTTACAGATTACTACTTACGTAAGAGAGCAATATCCATTTTCAGTACATCTATTGTGTTTTGGAGCAACTTATAATCTTTAAATCGATGCGTAACTTTGGACAAGTACTCAAAAATTTATATCGCACAAAGGTTAAAGGGCAGATTTTCATATGCCACTTCGTGCCTTCCATGCGCAGTTGAACTTGGTTATAGGATCATTGAAGGGACTGAAGAAATTGCCGCAATAAATGGGTGTCGGTATAAAAGTAAATAAATACAGTGTGTGTACATACATACATACATACATTCATACATACATACAGACACACACATATAGAGGTTGATTCAGGGAGATTTACCGTCACTAACGGAGTTTATTTCCGAAGACATTCTGAGCAAAAAATGTCATATCAACATTTGTCCTAATCTCAATATTTTCAAAGTTACACCAATTGTTAGTAAAATATATTTTTTCTTTAGTTTTAAGCTTAAAAAAATCTTACAAATAGAGAATGAACTATTCACAAGTATCATTTATTTAATTATCTAGTGTTCTGAAGCTAAAAATATGTTGTTAATTGCTTTGTACAGATTTTTTTCTCGCTGTTATTTATACTGGCTTTAACATCTTTGGTCATATCGCAAGTTAATCTTCTGTGTGAAATCCGAAGGCCTGTGTGCTATTGTTGAGACTGGTTCTATTGTTGTGAACTAGATGGCAACTGTATATGTATTACTGATTTGTTACGAATATGATTTCGGTGATGAATGAGGGCGATGATATTAAGGGATGTTGTGGCTGGAATTTCCTGGCATTTGCATTACGGTTGAGGGAAAACCCTGAACAAACCTCAACCTGGAAATTCAACCCAACCGTGAATCGAACCCCGGCCCTCTGCGTAAGAGACCAGCATGCTGACCTCTACACCACAGAGGTGGTCTGTACAGATTTTGTTTTTCAATTTTTAGCTAAAAATTACTTTATTCTTACCCACTTATCACAAAAATTGTTACAAATTATACGACTTTAGGAACTTGATTCTTCACAGTTTAATTATGCATCCTAATAATAATAATAATAATAATAATAATAATAATAATAATAATAATAATAATAATAATAATTTATTTATTTATTTAATCTGGCAGAGCTAAGGCCAGTAGGCTTTCTCCTCCGCCCAGCCAAACTCTAATTCTAATTGAATACAATTGCTTACATAGTTATTATCATAATATCTAGACCATAAAACAACATGAAAGTAAATAATGACAGTTGGATAACTAATGTTAGTGTGACAATAATGAACAATGGTAAGAAATAGTTATAATAATAATAATAATAATAATAATAATAATAATAATAATGAGATAATTTAGATATTTATCTGTGATATATATAACATTAAACATTGAGAAACCTGAAACAGCTATTATTGCTAACAAGAATTTTTATAAAAATATTTCGTTAGCCTATTCTTAAATTGGTTTGATGTCTGACAGTCCCTGACATTACTCGGTAGGGAATTCCAAAGCCGAGGAACAGCCACAGTGAAAGAAGATGAATATGAGGATGTTCGGTGGGAGGGAATGGATAATACTGAGGAGTGTTGTGATCGTGTATCTAGGTTATGATGGGTAGATAAATTTTTAAAACGAGACGCAAGATAGACAGGAGTGGAGAAATGCAATATGTGAAAGAGAAGGGAAAGACAGTGGATTTTCCTACGATCTTCTAGACGGAGCCAGGACAACATTTCGAGGGATGGTGTTACGTGATCAGCCCGGCGAATATTGCAGACGAAACGGACGCACATATTATGAACACGTTGTAGTCTCTGCGCCGAAGTAACGCTTAGGTCAGTAAGCAGAATATCACAGTAATCGAAGTGGGGCGTCACGAGTGTTTGCACTAGCATTTTTTTCATGGAAAAGGGTAGAAAATTCTTCAATCGCCTAAACGAGTGGATTAATGAGAATACTTTTTTGCAGGTTTCTGCAACTTGAATGTTCCAATTTAAACTTTTATCCATATAAATACCCAGATTCTTTACTGATTCACTGAACGGAATTTCGGTGCCTAGGAATAGATATAAATTGACACATTTTTCGACAACTGTAACTTAAAGGGTTAACGGAGGAATGGATCACTGCATCCTATCGCCGTACTTGAACAATCTGTGCTAATTCGCATCTGGCAAAACAAGGATACAGAACTTGTTTTTAAACAGAGGCGGGTAACAGGGGAGAAGTAACTTGGAGTCCTGAATTAATCAGGGAAGCGGAGAGGCGAGCCGTGTTTTTGTGTAGTCTCTAATTTCTACGGATAATGCTGATGGAATTTTGCTAATATCCCTCTGTGCTCAAGTTCCCAGTCAACACGCAATTTGAGAAATTCGTCAGCTTGAGAAATACGTTGATTCCACAGAGACCCTCCCGCATTACAGGATTAAAGCTTGTATTGTACTATTCCCCGGTGATTCAAACTGTAAGGAGAACTACATATTATGATTAATGCGGCATTTTGAGGCTGATAGCAAGTAACATAAGTGTTTAATAACAGCTTCAAGCATAATAATGAAGGCAATTATGATAATTTCGTTTATAAATGGAAGATCTTATTGTTGAGGTCTCTACCACTACACTAGACCCATTTAAGGGGAGAGGATGGCATTTTTTGGTGAAAAATGAGTAAATTAAAAAAAAAATCAAATTCTTTAAAATATTCTGTGATATGTGTGGAATGCATCGCATAACATTTTTGGGTATTTGTGCCTTTATCGGATGTTGAGTCGCCATTTTTAAACTTCCTGCGTTATGGATATTTAAATCACTCGCCCACTTTTATTGTTGTTTCCCATATATTAAACAATTCTTTTTTCTTTAAAATACCCTTTGATATGTGTGGAATGCATTGCATAATATTTTGTGGGTATTTGTGCCCTCATCGGATGTTAAGAAGTCATTTTTAAACTTCTTGCGCTATGGATTTTTAAATCACACGCCCAGTTTTATCGGTTTCCAGTAACTTCATTTTTTTTTTGCTACATTGCCAGACAAAAATTAATATAATTTCTGAACTATTAAAGATTACATGCATGAAATTTAGAACACACATTCTTTAGACTATTAGGAAACTTTTCTCTATAACAGAATTTTGTTAATTGATTTCATTTTAAAAATACGTCCGTTTGTTTGCAAGAAAGGAAATCAGAAAATTGTTATTAAATTTTAATTATTTATTTTACAAACGTAGGGACTAATATCAAAATTCTGTTACAGACAGTTTGTAGAACACGCTTTTGCAAATACATTGCAAAAAACTGTTTGAATCTATCTTTAAAAACGGTTTAAATATATCGGCTTTAGTACAATCCTGCATTGGATATATATTTTTTTTAAATTTGAGCCCCCAAATATTTTTTTTTCAAATATTTTTATTTGGTTGAGTTGCCACAGCTATGAGCTCTCTACATACAAAAAAAATTAATATTTTACTCCAAATAGGAAAAAAGTTTTAAAAAATACCATCCTCTCCCCTTAAAGAACATGGATCAGAAACTTTGCCACACAGCCTTAAACAGGATTGTCTATCGCTAAGACAGTTTCTAAATCAGCTAACTTTACTTACAAGTAGATTAATATTTCCTATAGGCCTATGCCTTTGTTAGCAGAAGAAGAGATGATACTAAGGTCCGTATTCATAAACGAGACTTTTGAGGAAGACTTCCAAAAGACGATTTTCATAGTAAAATTTAACTCTGTTTATTTATTTATTTTATTGGGTTATTTTACGACGCTGTATCAACATCTAGGTTATTTAGCGTCTGAATGATATGAAGATGATAATGCCGGTGAAATGAGTCCGGGGTCCAGCACCGAAAGTTACCCAGCATTTGCTCGTATTGGGTTGAGGAAAAACCCCGGAAAAAACCTCAACCAGGTAACTTGCCCCGACCGGGATTCGAACCCGGGCCACCTGGTTTCGCGGCCAGACGCGCTGCCGTTACTCCACAGGTGTGGACTTAACTCTGTTAAAAGACCTATTCATAATTAATACTTCTGAGACTTTGACTTTGACTTTGGTAAGTCGAGATTTGACAATCTTGTTCTAATGTTGGCAATCACAATCAGTGCCTTCTAAACGAATTAAATTAATTAAATTAATACAGTAGGTAATTGCCACAATCAAAGCCATCGTTTGAGTCACAAATCAATGAAACAATTGAATATCGGTACACACAAATTCCACAATTTGGGACATCTGGCCGACATCTACGGCTGGCCACTAGGATCCAGAATACAAAGCAGAGGTTAAATTAAAAATACAAGATGATTGCGGAGAGAATACAGAACAATGATAAATTTGAAAATAAAGTACAATTTGATTTCGGAGAAATATGAGATGAAAATACATTGAAGAGTAATGAAATGAAGTAAAAAAAATTACATAGTATTATACAAGTGACTGTGTAAAATGGATAATGAATCTCTCAATACCATTAGACAAATTTTGTTAATGTCCTCATTAGAAAATTTAAGAGAAAGGAAAATGGTTTTGGTTCACTTAAATGAAGTTCCCCTAGCGCCAAAAAGAAGTCCTTTCACTTCCCATGTATTAATATTCATTTTGTATCTCCTACTCAAGTGAGGAATATATGGGTTGTAAATAGACTTCTTTTCATCGTTAACGTTATTGGCTTGGATCATCCTTCTCAACAGTGGGGTCAAGAATGAGGCTTCTTTGATTCCGGCGATCGATGGCTATAATGTCTGCTTTTCTCGTTGACCCATTCTCAGCCAAGCAGTGCACTTCTTCGTAAATCGTTCTTGCAACTTTACATAATAAAAATAACTATTCGAGGACTTAATGTGAAACTAACGTAAGTACAAAAATTGACATTTTTAGGTCTTCTTGTTCTTGTTCTTCTACTTGGACACAAAAAATCGTAACTCAGTTTGAACAGTCTTGTATACTGTATAATACAATTCGTTACTGCAAATCATGATGGTAGAGTTCATGTGAAATAGTATTGCCTGTTAATAATTTTGTTGTGAATAAAACATCGATTGTAGTTACGTTAGTTTCATATTAAGCCCTCAAATTACTTCACTGTAAAATAATTTTATTCTGAAGATATGAAAGATAAGAAGATGCCACCAATGACTGACTATGAAAGAGACATATTATCCTGCTGACTGTTGGCAGAGTTATTCCCTGCATGTCTGCAGAAACTACTTAAAATTATCTCAAATCAATATGCAGAAAACATTATTATGACAATAGGATTATAAATTAACTGCATATCCAACTGTATAACCTATCCTCTATAGAACTGAATAGTCAGAATCAATATTAAGCTATCAAACCTCAACTATAGCTTAAAATCGCGATGAAATAAATTGGTGGAATAGATCTTTAATTATTCATCAATGAAAGTTGAAACATGACGAAGATATCTAATACTGTCTGTTTATAAAATCTGTACCTTGATTTGAATTTTTAATCTATAATAATACGCTAAAAACATGAGCAACTTTAATAATCTCCTTGATGTCTTCAATATTCTCGGCAAATTCAACAATTTTCGAAATATCAGCCATTTCCTTATGTTCACGAAAGAAAGTCAAAGTCTAGATTTTCGGCGACTTCGAAGCAAAGTCACGATTAAAGTTTACTTTCGTCAAAGTGTCGACTGCGAATAGAAAAATGGTGACTTTGTACTTTCCAAAGTCAACTTTGGTCCAAAGTCTCGTCTATGAATACGACCCTTACTGGAGCTAAGTGACAGCTGTGAGCAGTATGGAATGAAGATAAATGAAAATAAAACGAAGACCGTGGTCATAGGAAGAAAATTAAAGAAGATAAACTTGCTCATTTTATTTTACTTGTTTAGCTAATGTCACTATCACACAAGTTTGACTAGTGTAATATGTAGCTATAGATTGACAAATCGAACTGAAACCATGACCGAGTTACTACGTGAGCGCTGGCTGTCTTGGGGAGGAGCAAGTGAGAAAACACGGGGGAAGGGAGAGAGCACTATGCACTATGTACTTGCAGGTCCACTCACAGTTTGTCAAACCTGCTAACAAAAGCATTAAAAGGGTGACTAGTTGCCTGCAATGCTCGCATAATGGAACCTTCCTAGCCGACAGTCGAGGCAAAAATGAAGAATCCGTTATTGTGGTAATACTGGAGAGTGGTTCTTCTATTGGTCGCGATGCCCACACACACCCTCTCAGATATTTACATGGTGATTGGTGACTGAATGACGAGGAGCGAGGGGGAGAGAAGAAAGAAAGAGAGAAATTCCAGAAGTTGTCAAACTATAGTCAGCGATGTATGCAATCGAGGGGGAAAGGAACTGGCCACCCTACCCCATTATCTTCTGGTATAGTTGCCTCATAAGTGGTGCCTTCTTGATATCAGATAAAAATTTTAATCTCTGAAGTCTTTTACTTTTTACTTTGCTAATCAGCTTTGAAGAATGGTACTGGAACCAAAAGTATAAGGGTGCAGTACATCAGTTATTCATAGACTTCAAAAAGACATATGACTCGGTTAAGAGGGAAGTATTATATGATATTCTTATTGAATATGGTATTCCCAAGAAACTAGTTCGATTAATTAAAATGTGTCTCAGTGAAACATACAGCAGAGTCCGTATAGGTCAGTTTCTATCTGATGCTTTTCCAATTCACTGCCGGCTAAAGCAGGGAGATGCACTATCACCTTTAATTTTTAACTTCGCTTTAGAATATGCCATTAGGAAAGTTCAGGATAACAGGCTGGGTTTGGAATTGAACGGGTTACATCAGCTTCTTGTCTATGCGGATGACGTGAATATGTTAGGAGAAAATACACAAACGATTAGGGAAAATACGGAAATTTTA
The DNA here is from genome assembly GCF_040183065.1 of Periplaneta americana. Lineage (NCBI taxonomy): Eukaryota > Metazoa > Arthropoda > Insecta > Blattodea > Blattidae > Periplaneta > Periplaneta americana. The sequence continues at coordinate 29,234,462 of NC_091131.1, forward strand.
CTTGAAGCAAGTAAAGCGATCGGTTTGGAAGTAAATCCCGAAAAGACAAAGTATATGATTATGTCTCGTGACCAGAATATTGTACGAAATGGAAATATAAAAATTGGAGATTTATGCTTCGGAGAGGTGGAAAAATTGAAATATCTTGGAGCAACAGTAACAAATATAAATGACACTCGGGAGGAAATTAAACGCAGAATAAATATGGGAAATACGTGTTATTATTCGGTTGAGAAGCTCTTATCATCCAGTCTGCTGTCCAAAAATCTGAAAGTTAGAATTTATAAAACAGTTATATTACCGGTCGTTCAGTATGGTTGTGAAACTTGGACTCTCACTCTGAGAGAGGAACATAGGTTAAGGATGTTTGAGAATAAGGTGCTTAGGAAAATATTTGGGGCTAAGTGGGATGAAGTTACAGGAGAATGGAGAAAGTTACACAACGCAGAACTGTGCGCATTGTATTCTTCACCTGACATAATTAGGAACATTAAATCCAGACGTTTGAGATGGGCAGGGCATGTAGCACGTATGGGCGAATCCAGAAATGCATAAAGAGTGTTAGTTGGGAGACCGGAGGGAAAAAACCTTTAGGGAGGCCGAGACGTAGATGGGAGGATAATATTAAAATTGATTTGAGGGAGGTGGGATATGATGATAGAGACTGGATTAATCTTGCACATGATAGGGACCGCTGGCGGGCTTATGTGAGGGCGGCAATGAACCTTCGGGTTACTTAAAAGCCATTTGTAAGTAAGTAAGTAAGTAAGATACTGGAACCAAAACTTCAATGGAAAGTGCAAATTAGAAAGTGAACAGTTGAAACGTTTAATGATGGAATAGGCCCCAGATTTCTCGAATTGCTAAGTGTATAAGCGCTTCACGTTAAAAATAATACATACAACTGCTTGAGTGTTCAGACAACTTTAAATACGGGCTAGTAAATTTGGTGAATGTGAGATCCAGAACCACGGGTCTTGTGCGCTCTGTCAGAATGAGCTATGGTGAGGTCGATCCAAATTGCAGAAGGAAATCTACCAACCGTCCATCCATCATGTGGAAATTGCTGATAGTGCTCAGGGAAGAGGGTGGGTTGTGGTCAGTTAATTTGTGTATTCATTAATAACAGTGACTAGAATTACTATGGCCATGCATGAAATACTACGACCCGTGACACCGCTAGCATAACCTTAAGGGATCTAGTTAAAAGGCTATACGTAACGCAAGGACGGGGGCCCGGATTCGCATAATAATTTATGGGCAGATATTTACACTCTCTCGACTACAGAATCATGGTCGTCAACCTCCATTTTGTGAGACAGCTGTAAATAATTTTTTTTTTTATACTCGACCATGCCGAAATGTACTAATTATACACCTGGTAGCAGTCCTTTAATGCATGTTATTAAAGTACTTACTTACTTACAAATGGCTTTTAAGGAACCCGAAGGTTCATTGCCGCCCTCACATAAGCCAGCCATCGGTCCCTATCCTGTGCAAGATCAATCCAGTCTCTATCATCATATTCCACCTCCCTCAAATCCATTTTAATATTATCCTCCCACCTACGTCTCGGCCTCCCTAAAGGTCTTTTTTCCTCCGGTGTCCTAACTAACACTCTATATGCATTTCTGGATTCGCCCATACGTGCTACATGCCCTGCCCATCTCAAACGTCTGGATTTAATGTTCCTAATTATGTCAGGTGAAGAATACAATGCGTGCAGTTCTGCTTTGTGTAACTTTCTCCATTCTCCTGTAACTTCATCCCGCTTAGCCCCAAATATTTTCCTAAGCACCTTATTCTCAAACACCCTTAACCTATGTTCCTCTCTCAGAGAGAGAGTCCAAGTTTCACAACCATACAGAAGAACCGGTAATAGGCCTATAACTATTTCATAACTGTAGGAGCGTGAGCATTTATAACTATGATGTCGCACCATCTACCCTTAAGTACTAAATATGATAACCTGTCACTGATAAATTCGACCTTTTTTACTGCTGATTTTATTCTTTTATGAACAAAGAATCCTGTTCCTAATTGGTGATTATTGTTTCCTTCCCCATAATACAACAAGTAATCTCCTATTTGTGATATGCCATTTCCATCTAACCTAACCTCTTGTACTCCCACGAAGTCTATTCTATATCTAGCTAGTTTTTTTGCTACTAATGTTACCCCTCCTGTTCTATAAAGATTAGTTACGTTCCAAGTGCCAAATCTCAAAACCTTATTCCTTTGCTGTGGTCGTGCCAGAGAATCAGTCCTATTCCGAGGCTTATTGTAGGGATTCGTAACAAGCTGTTTTTTACGGTGATGGGTTGTTAGCCCTTCGCCCAACCCCCAAGCTGGAGGACCACCCCTTATCGGCTGTCCACGACTGCTTATTCAATATATTCGCAGCTACCCTCCATATCTGGAGGCCGTCTCCTCTATCCGCAACCTGAGGACGCGCCATGCCGTGGTGATAGGGACCCACACCTGCTCATTAAAGTACAGGTCTTCAGCCAATGATAATTCAGCTTACATGTGTTCAGCCAATGACAAGTCAGCATTGTACCGTTATAAAACCGCAAGTATCGATTATTCTCGGATATGCAATCGAAAGAGAATTAGAGAAAAGTCACGGAGGCTTGAAATCCAATACTGTCGCAGAAGGTTATGTTCTGTTACTATAACAATTAGTGTTAATTGTAAATAATATTAAAATAAATTCAATTTGTCATCTCGTTTTTCAATGTCGAATTGAATAATCAAGGTTATAATATTATAATATTATCAAGTTTAACGGGATTACATCAATGTCAATGACATTATTGTTCCTCGGAAAAAATCTATACTTTCCCGTCTGCGCACATCTCACAATTCACGACCTAGAACAAGGTCACTTCCGATCTTGTCAGATACAAATGTATACATCTGAATACCGGTAATTTCAAGTTAGAAATATGGTCGAGCATAAAAAGTCGTATGAAACTCGCCTATAATGGTAATTAAGAAGCTTGTATGAAAATTATGAAACTCGCTTGCGCTCGTTTCATAAACATCCATACTCGCTTCTTAATTACTATCATTTTAGGCTCGTTGCATAATGTAGGCTACTATTAACTGAATAGGCTTATATAGTGCTTCAGCGAGTCCGTATAAACAGTGTTATCACAGCCTAGTACCAGACACGAAGTTTGAGGCGATTTTTTGCATTTCTCGCGATACAGCGCTCCAAGCGGCTAGCGACTAGGGAGTACTAGGAACAATAAACTGTGCCGTACTTCGTATTGTTGAGGAGAAAAAGAAAAGTTGTGTAAACTATGAAATGTTCGTTATCAGTTGTAATAAATGTTAATGGCTAACGTCGCTGGATGTGGAGTTATGTAAACATTGTCCTTGACGAAACTCCACAGAAAGAAATCACACATTGTGAAATCCGGTGGAGGGGGTGGCTATATACAGAAGGTGCTGTCTATGTCCGTTACATGATCAATCCATCGACCTGGTAGGTGTTGATTTATGTACCTCCGGACTTCCGTACGCTAATCTTGTTAAAATGGACCCCTGTTCCTCCTCTTCCTTGAGTTGTGGCATTAGCCAAGTTTCCTAAATGGAATGCATCTAAGGTCAGTATAAAACTTAAAAACTTCCCTGTTTCAGGTGGTGGTAAGATCATGTATTTACGTTCAATATTGGCGAAAATATTGCCTTCTAAAATCATCCAATAATTTGTAACCACGGTGCACAATATAATACAGAATTGCGTTCCTAAGCCTCCATGCGTTGGACAAGGTGAAACCGATACAAATGAAGAGTGCACGGACAAACAATCAAAGTCATAATTCTCTTAAGGGTGATGTCATCTTCTAATTCAGTATATTACTGCAAAATTTATTGCTGTTCCTAATGAAAAAGTAGGACAAGATGACTGTATCCGTGGTGATAATTCTCTTTTACCAGTTTTGATAAAAAAACACTAAAGTTTGCAGTAATATATTGAATTAAATGATAATATCACCCTTATGAGAATTGTGATTATGATTGTTTTTTCGTGTAGGCCTACTCTTCAAATGTGCTCAATGCCATAATGATAAAAGCCTCACTTCGTTAAAAATATACATTAATTATATGCACTTTTCAGCTATTTTATCGCTTAAAATGCTAAGAACTTAAGCCTTCTAAGTAGCTAAATTGTCTTTTCACAAAGTTATTGGATTTCAGAAGCCCTGTCATTCAAGAAGAAAAGAAAAACTAGACTCGAACGTCTTCTATAACCTTAAGGTAAATATGTAATTCCATTTTTGAGCAGTCTGCAAAGTTCATTTAGGCATTGGAATGTCCTGAACCAGCACAAAATTATTTTCAATATTAATATCAAAATTGTAAGTGATTTATATAATTTCGAACTGATCCTTTTCGACCAAATATTTGGTCTGATTCATACTACGTGACGACAGCAAATAGGGTCATGCAGTAGAATTTTTAATTGATTTTAATAAACATTTTAAAAACAAAATTTAAATACACCTACTGATATTTGTAGATGAAAGAACATGTTTTGTGGATAGAGATTATGAAACTAGTTCACATGTTATTGTAATTCAGATTTTTTCACTTTTGACCCGATTCCGCCGACCTTACCCTAATCTCATTATCATTATTGAATCAGAATCTTATAAACTGATTAAATGTGAAATAATCTTAAGTGAGGAGATGGGTGAAATTTCTAACTTCTGTAGTTTTTGAGATAGTTGGTTCATTTTTGGCAGATATATTCCACATATATATGCTACAAATTTTCATGCAAGTCACCCAGATATTTTCTAACTTATGCCCTTTTTTCTAAAAAATTTGAGCATATTTTCAAAATTTATCTGCTCGTGCAAATTTTAATGGTCTAGAAAAAATTACACTATCTTTGATGTACCTAGAAAAGCTCTAGGCATCCATATTTTAGAAATATATCCTTATAATAGAGACAAAATTATTATTTTGTCAAAAGTTACTTTTTAAATTTTCTAATACTTATTGTTAAACAAATTATTTTTTAACTTAAAAAGTAATTAACATATCAAATATCTGATATTCTAATTTGTTAATTATAGATTATGGAATATGCAGGAAAAATTTCATATTCCTAGCATCAGAATTGTAAGAGCGTTTACACTTCGAACCTGACGAAATGTATTAAAAAAAAAGTGTGGGAAAACAGCTTCTAAAATTTGCGTGGAATTGAAGTTCAAGGGTGCAGTCATTTATATATTGGGTAATTTTTATGCTTTCGAGCGTCGAAGAGGATTGAAACTTGCTCAACATATAAATAAGAGATTGCTGATTAATTTTTTACAAGAAAACGAAAATGCGATTTTTGACTGAAAATGACCAAAATTTCACCCGTCGCCCCCTTAAGAAGAGGTGGCTGTTCAGTTTTGGTCTTGGGAGAAGCTGAAAAGCTTAAACCATAATTGAGATTATTATGACAATAATAATAATAATAATAATAATAATAATAATAATAATAATAATAATAATAATAATAATAATAATAATAACAATAATTTCGTCTTTGAATTATGTTCATCATCATCATCCTTCACGAATTAGGCCTCTGTAGACCTATTTCGGCCCCATCTAGCAGCCTTCTAAAAGGTCTTCCTGGTCGAAGATGTCCTCTAGGTTTATACAGCATCATAATTTTTGGGATTCTTGAATTTTCCATTCTTCTTACATGATCTAGCCAATTAAATTTGTATCTGTTGATTTTTTCTTCTACTGACTCTACTTCTAATTGTTCTAAAATTCCTTCATTCCTTTTTCGGTCTAAAAGAATATATTCTGCTGTTCTCCTAAAAAATTTCATTTCCGTTGCTTTGATTCTGTTCATGTCTTTTTTCTTTAATGTCCAAATCTCGCTTCCGTATAAAAGGGAGGGTAATGCTAGTGTATTATATATTTTTATTCTTGTAGATTTTTGTACTAATTTAGCTTTTAATGTATTATTTATTATTCCTAGAATTTGTGTAAATTTGGTAATTTTCTTGTTCACATCTTTTTTATTTTGACTATTACACTTTTACTACGTCACATTACTTTCGACCAATAAAACGGTACGAAAGGACGTCTTTCAACCAATCATGGCCGCTTATCGCACAATTTTATCGCGTTCCTAGCATTTGTTTAATTTTATCGCGTCCATAGCATTTGTTTATTTTTATCACTACACTAGCATTTGTTTCTTTGTTTGCCAACATTTCAAACTGCACTGGTCTGGCCGTAAAAAAAAAAAACAGAAAATTACAAACCACTCCAGTCGATGCACATCTCTTTCAAATATGACTCGCATTTTGGCATTCAAGAACAAGAATTAATAAAGATCACTGGCCATATATGAAGAGCACCATTCGGAAATCCTGAATGAGTTGAGGGATACACCATGTACACCAACGAGTTCACTTCTTTTACGCACACGTCCAATATAACATCAACTGAACCACCAACCACCAAAACATTCAAATTTGAAAATTGTACTTTCAATAATTGTTTCTTTTAAAATTACCCATGTTTATTTTTTATTTCATCATCGTTAATTAAAACGTTTCTTGTTTATTTCATCATCCCTAATTAAAACTTTTCTAACACTTGTTTATATTATTTAGGTTATGTTTGTTATAGCTTCTGCTATATATTATGGATAGTCACGTATCAGAGATTGTTTAATACTAAGATTTATTGAAAATCATCTGTCAAGTGACGTTGATTACTGGGATCCGGATGATTGAAATGGTATACAAATGTTTTAATAAAAATGAAACTGAATCAACAAAGCCTTCTTGACTAGTAACAGTCCACAGAGTTCAATGATGATTCCATAGTTGTCACAACTGATACCGGTAACAAGAAAACATCATTATAAAACACTACTGCCTTCTAGCGTAATGTTGAGATGGTACAATAATACATTTGAAGACAGTTTTATTTTCGTAAGCCAATTAATATTTTATTGTACACTTTGTTACTTCTAATCTTTATATAGCCTACTTTCTTCTAATCGTGTAATAGTCAATTAAATCCCACTCGAGTTTTGATTTTCTCTAGATAAATCAAACCCTCTAGTGAGATTACTGTTGATAAGATATTTTACAATCCAGATAGTTGAAATTTTGTACTTGAATTTGAATTAGGTTCATATGCTGTACCTTTCAATTCTTATTTGGTTTTTCGTACCGCCAAGTCTATCAATATTCGGAATGGTTATGAAAAGTATGCAAATATTTTAATACAAAGATCCATTGTTTGACTCAGATAGGCCTATTATTATATAATGGTATTTGTCTGGGTCACAATTTAAAAGAATATGAATCAAGCCAATTAGAAGAAGAGAGTTTTCAAGTCTCTCTAACAACCCTTGTCAGAAATGTCGTTACCAGGATCTTATAAAACATCTCTTCCAAACTTACACGCAACTTTCAAGAAGTCTGCAAATTGGCTTAGCTTCAGTGAGAATGTAGAAGTCACACTAAATAGAACTTCACTAATTAAGACTAGGTCTAAATATTATATCTATTAGGGATTTGTCATGATGAAGGCTTACTTTAAAGCCCACATTTTGGGATTTGTACTTCCTGAATGTACAATCGATTTGGAGATTTTCAATTAAATAAAAGTTATCGGCATACGTGATACTGAAACAGTGATTTTCAGTGTAATATCTCTGCCTGCAGCCTATGTATACACATTTCGTGGTATATTTTGAACGTTGGATGACATCAGTGAACATTAGAATTGGGTAAAACTGGGCGTTCCTCTACAGCAAACTACTAACATAGACCACATACCTCATCTAATGAAAATGATTTGATGTTCAAACTTTTTACACCTATATCAAATACAAATTTAATAAATAGAAGAGAGTAGAGAAGAAATCACTTGATAAGACTATTAAATAAATCTGAGGAAAAGAAAATCATCTAGAGCGGAATTGATAAGAAAAGAATTGATGTGAAAACTGTGAAAAATGTTAAAGTTATGGTGGACCGAAAAGCAGAAATGTCAAGTTCCACCATGGGTAAAATTGTTCAACTTGGCTGACAATAAATATCAATATCAAATATTGTGAAACATTAGAATATATTACACTAACATCTTTTAATTCTACCATTCTTAAATGCTACACCTCAGAAAATATCCCTCTGAAGTATGGTTTCATATACCGGGTGTCCGAAACAAAAACTACCAGTAAGAAATTCGAATAACTCACACATTGTGGGGATGTGTGGATGGATATTAGTGGGGGTGTACCTGCGAATGGTAGTACAGTGAAATCTCTCCTTACGGACACTCCTCATACACGGACAGATTTTTATGTCCCGACTGAAATAATATATAAATAATGATAAATTCAACTCTCGTTTACGGACACTCTCAGACACGGACACGGACAGCTGTTTCACAGTCCTAAAGCTTGCTTTACCTCCTGACTGCGGACAGAGCTTTGATTTCAAGACCTAATGTGTTACAAAAATGGAAAATTTAGTTTTGAGAACTGTACAGAAATTCCTTAACATGAAAGAAGACAATAAGGGTCTCGTAGGCTGCTACTAGCCCAGTTGGCTATCCCTTGTTAGCTGGAAGTGGGTGGATAAACAAAGTCATTAAATTTAACATGTCTGATGGGTCCAAGTTTTCCTCGATTGTGAAATTGTATTCGACACATGACAGGATTGGTAGGATTATTCTCTTCACTTCAATCAGTTCTGTTTCGAGAGACATCGCACCTAAACATAAAGGTTAAGTTGAAAAGTGTAAATTACAGTACTGCATAACTGTAGACCTAGAATAAAATTGAATGGCACAGTACTGTATTTTCCTTTTTCGGTCTTATCAACTATAGTTCAAAGTTGGAAAGAATTTACTGTAGTACTGTATATCGTGTTTAGAATTAAACTACAGTAATACATTTCATTTAAAGCGTGAAGGGATACATAATGCATATTATAAATTTACTGTTAGATTGGGGATCCTCCCTCCCAATAAAGGACACCTTCCAGATGCGGACAGATTGTTACGTCCCTTCGATGTCCGCAAATGAGAGGTTTCACTGTATTGTGTCCAATAGGGTGTGCGTTTTGAAGTCGAATTGAGGGTCGAGGATATGTTGTGTTTCTGTCCTAGTGTTTTTATATATTTAATATTGTTTTAACATGTTTAGGTTAGGTTAGGTCACGATTGCTACAGGGGTGTTAGGACGATCTTTTGCACGTCGGACACACTGAGGCCTATTTTGCACCCCGAAGTGTATGAGATGAATGAGGATGAGGTTGTACCAGCCCGCCGACCGCATGTGACCCCTCATCCGCTCACCTAATGGGAGCCTCCTACTCTCCCCCGCTCTAAGTTAACACCGCCAAGGTGACCAAGCAGTACAGGATCCATTCCAACGGTCCTTCCAAGATGTCGAAGCCCCCTTGGAAGTGCTCTTAGCAATGAATCCTGGCAGAGATATTGCGGAAGACTGGGAACTCAGGAATGGTTTTACAGACACCCGTAAGCGGATGAAGACCAGAGTCTTGACCTGAATATGGCTATTGAATGAGATGAGGAAGATGAATGATATGATATGAAAATCTAAGTTCTTTTTCTACACGGGAGAGAACGGGAAAATGGACCGTGGCAATGAAAATTCCAACCCGGCATTTGCCTAAATAACTGTGGAAAACCACAGAAAAATCACAGTCAGGTTCGTCTTTCCGGGAATCGAACCACGGACCTCCCTAATGCGAGTCCCATGCGATACACATGAAGCAACTCGCTAGATTTTAGTATGTTAGTTTAGGTTTTGGCTTTTCGATTCAATGTGTAAAATTTCCATGTCTGTATCTATATTTCTGTAGTTGTGATGGAGTCATTGATGTGTTCTGCGAAAGTGGATGTAGCCTATTGTTTGATTTTGTTATGGCTCTGGTGTGTTCTTAGTATCCTGTTTGAAAAGACCTACCAGTTTGCTCTAATGTAAAAGTTGTTACACTAATTGCATGTTAATTTGTAAACAGCTGTTAGGTTTATTTGTTTCTCTCACTTGATATTCAGATAATTTTGCAGTGTTTTTATATGCAATGCTGTATTTTAACTTTCTCAATGAAGATGCAATCTTATATGCGATTTTGTTTGTTTGCAATTATTATATAAATTTATTTGAGGTAAAAATGCTGACATGTACCTTCCTGAAACTCAATGTTTATTTATTTATTTATTTATTCGAATGACAGGTACATAAAGGTACATAAGATCATTAAATTATTGTGGCTCAGGTTAAATGAGAGGAGGAAATTACATTCCCTTTCTCTCTTATACCGAATTTTGCAATACTCGGTCACAATATGATAACACGCTAGAAATACCATTGCACACATAATCTCTTTATTCTTCATTTGTCACTGTTGCTACTTCTCGTCACTGGATTCTCTGCCGCCTGAAGTCAAGGGCTGCCGAACTTTCATTTCCTTTAAATGTAAATTAGAAAAAATATCTTATGATGAGTTGCCAGACCTAACGCGTTGCAAATATTTAATGGAATGTGTTCCACTGTATTTATTTTTATTTTTTTTTGTTTCTTATTTTTATTATCTAAATCGTGTTTATTTATCACTTAACGCCAATATGTATCCCACTGTGTTGTTTTTTTATTATTAACCATTTCCCTTACTATATATTTTACCAGTTTTGTGAAAAAAGTGTCATTTTTTTTATTTTCGTAAAGAGGTCATTTAATATTGCAGAATCACTGTACATCACTAATTTTCTTACATACTTAAAAAAATCACTATGAAATAGACAATGGGACTCAAACGAGTTAACTCGGGTTAATAAATTTTGACACATGTTAGCAATCCGAGTTAACTGGGGATAATAAGGGAAGTGTTAATCTATTTTTTTGTGTACATTTTATTCAATTGTCGGTTTCTGGTTTAATTATGTAAATCCTACTTAATTGTAATCTAATACTAATATGTATACTAATGTGTTTGTTTTTATTTTTACTGTGTACATTTTTTATTGAATTATCGGCTTCTGTTTTATGTGATTCGTATTTGATTCTAACAACATTAATATATATTCCACTATGTTTATTTTTATTTTATGGGGTAAATTTTATGTAACTACCTCTTTTGATCTCATTATGTACCTAAATCGTATCAGTATGTAATTACTTAATTCCGATCCAGTTTTATGTTCAACTGTGTAAGCAAGTTTTAATCCTGGTTGAGTGTAAGAGAAGGCCTTACGGCCTTAACTCTGCCAGGTTAAATAAAGTCATTATTATTATTATTATTATTATTATTATTATTATTATTATTATTATTATTATTATTATTATTATTATAGATAAGTTATCTTTGACCTAAACACAACCTCAAGATTGAAACTTAATGTTGTACGTACATTAAAAACACTCATTTCTTTTTTAATTTGAACCTTATTTTTGCACCAAAACCTTAGTATCACGAAATTAGCCAAGTCTGTCCTACCTTCATAAGTTTCAATAATTAGCAAAGTACGTAATTAAAAATTGTTAGTTTAACGTTTCACCATACTAATGTAATGTAGGCACAATGTAGATATCGATATAATGCATGCGCAGTGGGTACCACCCACTTCTAATTTAAAGGTCGCTATTGCTCGAGTAGGATACAGCTCCAGACTATTGATCGGGTTTTGCTCATATTCAGTATGTACGACTCCATTTATCCGGGAGAGATACAGATACAATATAATAATTGTTTTAGCAAAAAAGTGACTTTATTTGAAACAACGAAAGTACAGAATAACCATGAAATTCAAATAAAATAAAATTATTTACTTTGTGTTTTTTTCGTGCTGTGTAAAAAACCGAAGAACGAAATGCTCTCATATATGTTTAAAATTGTCAGATTGGCAACACTCATAACCTCTTCTTTCTCATCCTTCGCATCGGGACAGAGCTAGGAACTCTCCAGCCCCCATGTGGTAAAATAAGGAACTTCTATTATGATACACTTTGTGTTATAAAAGTTAAACCCTCCCTCTGATACACTCTATGCTCAAACTTAGGAGAAAACGTGGAAAATAGAACCACAGTCTAGTACATACAGTCACGAAGCTAAAGGTGATTATTTGCATTTCTCGCGATGCAGCGCTCCAAGCGGCTAGTACTAGGAACAATAGACTGTGCCGTATTTCGCATTATTGTTAAGAAAAGGAGAAATTGTGTAAACTGCAAAATGTTCGTTATCGGTTGTAATAAATGTTAATGGCTAAAATACAATAATTTTAATAATAATATGGGACAAGGAGGAGACGTTTGTAGTGCTGTAAATTGTAAGAAAAAGAGACCAGTTTATGAGATCATATATTGTTTAATATATATTGATAATTAACTGGAATGCAACTGATTTAACAAAGTCTTCTTGACTAGTAATCGTCCATAGAGTTAAATGAAGACTGTATAGTTGGCACAACTTGTAACAAGAGAACAGCTCATCATAACACACTACTGCCATCTAGCGGAATATTTGTAATGATGAGATGGTATAATAGTACATTTTCAAAACAGTTTACTATTTTAGTAAGTCAATATTTTATTGTGACAGAGTACTTTATTTCTTCTATCCTTAATATACTCTTTTCTAATCGTGTAGTAGTCAATTAAATCCCACTCGAGTTTCGATTTCCTCTAGATAAATCAAAACCTCTAGTGAGATTACTATAGATAACACCGCGTTGCCAGCTTATGTACGAAAACACACACGCACTCGGTCTGAAGAGTTGAGTTCCGTCCTTTTGTCACAGCTATAGGGTTTCAAGACATCCTAACGACAGGAAACAATTCTATATGTTAATCGTTTTATTTAATTTGCAAAAAAAACCGCCAATTTTATTCAAAAACTGAAAGGAGATAAATCATTCCTTATCAGTTTCTCTAATGTTAAGAATAAAATTCATAATCGTACGGATGGCACTTATCGAGTAAGAGAATGTTAACATCTAGTGGAAAATAATGTTTTCTGAATAAATATAGGCCTACATTTGGGGCTAATATGGTGTTATAATTTTTTTTACTGTACTCTAATCAAGGAATAAACTGCTATAATCACCTTAATAAATACCCTAAGGGTGAAACCTAACCATTCCCCCTCCTATTATTACATTATCCTAATGGATTATAGAGATTTTCTAGTTCTCAGGTTGGCTTTTCTTTTATTAACTTCGTTTCGAATTTCAGATACTGACAAATACTACAACTGGCAGTTATTTTCTAACTGTTATGTGGCAGCAATAATTTCGGTTTGGAGTAGAGGAAACTGATGAAAATGCAAATAATTAAATTTGTAAATTAAAAATTAATTAGTAATACTGGTATTAATATTTAAATCAATACACAATTCAGTTGTATTGCGTTGTGATTTCAATTCAAATTAAATAAGAAATAGCTTATAGGTCTACTTGGTATGAAAAACGTGGTTAATGGACAGAAATATATTTCACATTTTAATTAATTTCTTTCGTGATTAGATATTTATTAAAATAGTCAAGAGAGGAAATATCATGCTAGCGACTTCTCCAAGAAAGAATGTGCTGGTAAGTATTTTAAGTAGCATTCTATTTTCGGAACTCGTAGCAATCATTTACGTGATCAAACCAAATACATTTTTAGGTTAGGTCTCATGAATCGTAAATTGTTCAGACAAAGCAATGAATTCATGTTGTCAGACAAAATACATTTTAATATTAGATCAAATTAATCCACTAATTATTAACATAATGTTCGAGGGGGCCAGGAGGAAAACATACTATTTCATAAATTTATTGAACCATTTAGGAAATACCTCGCAACATAAAGATGAGATGTGATAAATAAATAAATAAGCAAGGCATTATTATTATTATTATTATTATTATTATTATTATTATTATTATTATTATTATTTCAATAAGCCAATTAGTGATTTTACCCTCTTTGGTGATATCTGGTATTAGTTGGCAATATTGAAGAGACGGCCAAAATAGACTTTTGGAGTGATATTCATAGACATTTCGCTAGCCCGCACTATGAGCGTGCTAAACTAGCCCCGGCTATCGACTGATTACTTGTACAGGATTCATATCATATCATATCGCTAACACTGGTTTATGAATACGAAAAACGTTAGTTCGCTTATCATCCACAGGAAGCCCGCGCTAAGAATGTCTATGAATATGGCCCTTAGGAACTAAGTTACACTTATTTGATCCTCACTATAACATATGTGCAGTTTTATCACTTCTACCCTGTGCAGTTCCACCCTCTACTTATTCATAGCTGAATGTGGAGCTGATATGTAGGAACTTGTTTTGCAATTTAGTAATAAATACATAAATGCAGCTAGGAGTATTTTCTTTTGCATAGTTTTACAGAAGGTCGACATGAACTTGTGATGTAATGTAAACCATCTTCGTAGAGTCCTCCAGCGTCCTGGTGCTAGGCAGAGCGCAAACAGTAGTGCCGACATCCCTTAACGAGGACATCTCATCTCGAGGCCTCCTGTTTCAACAGAACAACTCAACAGCTCAAGTATTTACACCAGGGATTCGTTACACTTCTCGGCAAGGGTGTCCAACTTTAAGTTTGAAAGGTGACGTGAGTACAAAAAACGCATCAAAACGTATGAGCTGACACAAAATTTGTAAGAAGTGTAATATGCTGTAATAAAGGGTCTTTCATAAGTAAGTGATCACTTGAAGAAATGACTAATTTTTATGAATTTTGGCTGTGTTCACATATCTGCTAGTAAGAGCATTTCCTGGTGCTGTATACTCGATTTGGTTACGCGTTTCCGCGCAAGAGGTCTATCTAATCAGAAATTTAATGTTTCCACCAGAAAGTATCATTTCCATTCCATGCGTGTTTGCATTGATATAACAAATGATTGGCTTCTCCCTATTATGTACGGAATTTTCCAACCTTCCTTGACGAAGTGTTTCCAATTTCTTGGCCGCCACGATATCCAGACTTAACTCTCCTGAATTTCCTTTCATGTGGATTTGTTTAGGATTAAGGCTTTTGGATAAACCTCGCACCACCCCTGAATTGATTAAAATCATTGTGCACACGATACAGATGGTTACTTCTGAAATGCTCTCGAGAGTGCAAGAAGACATGGTCCGTCGCTCTTCGGGGCGGCAGACATGTTGAGAACTGTGGGCCATAATTAGTGTAAGTGTAAGTTAATTGCAATTCTGTAGTGCTCGGGAAAAGTGGCACAAGCCAAAAATGTTAATTTTAAAGGAGAAGGAAAGAAACTATCTTCACACTGGTTTATGTCGATTTGATTTTCTTCTGTATGAATTATTGTAATGGGAGAAATACTTATGTCTCTTTTCTCAAGCGAGCAGATGTTCCGTAAGTTGTAAATAAATTAATAAAAAATGTATGTGGAAACTGACTTGTGACACTTTTCCCAAGCACTACAGAATTTATCGTAATTTGTGGTTGTTTGAAACTAACCTTCAGTTTTAAATTTCATAACGATATATTCATTCATCTCTATATAGAAAAGTGGGGACTTCTGGCGGGCAAACGCGTAACCAAATCGACTGTACGGTACCGCGAAAGGTTCTTACTAGTATAGATGTACAATGCAGCCACAAATCGTAAAGTTTATCAATTTTTCGAGTGATAATTACTTATGAAAGACCCTGTATTAAGCGTCCCCTGCAATGGTTGAGTGCTCAGACCTTCAGCCTGTCACGTAGACGGTCCGGGTTCGAGTTCCGATTAGATCTGGAATTTTTCGTTAGGAAATTCATACAGCGTCGTTGAATTACGGACTAAAACATCAATTTCAGTCTACCCATGATTTTCAGACAAAATTAATAAATTAACCGTTGGATTTAAGAGCATAACTGAATACTCGAAAGGAAAATGTATAGCGTATCCGTCTACGGTGATAGAGGAAACCATAAACCAGATCGACTTCCACAGCGTGCAGCGCTATGTATAGGTTTATCGATTATGGGAAAGCGTTCGACATCCTTATGTTAGCTATAATTTACGTGTAATGGTTATGTCCGCACATTTCCAAACAGTAAATACAGGAAATTAGGATCCTTTTAAACCTAAATTTAGTCCCATATCAGCAAATGATCCGTAGAAAGAGCGACAAGAAGTAAGAGCATTGGTGTACCCAGACATCCATCAATTCTACGCGCTGTTTCAACTGAAGTAAACATCCCGAGGGAGCAAGAGGCACCATGCTGCAGTTACTCCAATATATCCGAGTGATGCTTTCAATGGCGCGGCTGCTATTGATGCGCTCTCCATGACGAGAAATGGAACTAAAGAAACAGAAGACGCTCTCTACGCAATTACTCAGAGATATTGACTCCATTGTTCATTTGTTTCACACCAACTCTTGGTTATGTTTTGTTTCCTAATGTTCTTACAGCCTGGCTCTGAGTTTCAATGTGTTACTCGATGCTTCTTATTGATTTTTAGGCGACTGAATAAAGAGAAAGAGAAACTATGAGGATTAACTTGTCATTCTATCTGGGTGATGCGAAAACGGAATAAGTTGATCTCTTTAATGTCGTATTCTATACATTTTTATCAAGCAGTCAAGATTTTAAACGAATTTTAGTTGAAATTAAAAAGTGAAAGGGGATTTGAGAAAATGTCTGCGCAGGAATTAGGGTAATGGAGTGGAATAAGCTATGAGTAACAGCTTTAATCCTGTAATAATAGTCATCTAATAATAATAATAATAATAATAATAATAATAATAATAATAATAATAATAATAATAATATGTAATGAGTAATAGGCCTACCAAGTTTGTATTAACTTTCTATATTTATCCATGCATTATGCACGAGTTTGTTTCGCGTCCATGTCAATATTGAAATATTTTCTTTTAATCATCTTGCACATTTCACACTATTAATTATTCATTTGTTAAATATAAACTTCGGACTCAGATTTTAGAGGTACGCCTACTGAAAATTGTTTAATAATATCTTATTTACAGATTAGCCAAGTGATATTGACAGTGAATCAGATCATTGTCTACGAATATGAATTAAAAACAGTGTCCCCCAGGGCTTAGTTCTAGGCCCATTTAAATTAACATATAAATTACATTGATCTTAATGTAAATTTGAATCTTTAGTTTTATATGCTGATGATATCTGCTTTGGATTGTTTGAGCTGTAAATGGGTTAAATGAAAAAAATTTAAGAAAATTAATCTAAAATGTGAAAGAAAATCTGTATGTTTTCTTTCCATAAAAATTTTAATCTGACCTCCATTTATCTAATATGATGATAAATCTTTAAAAAATGTCTAAATCTGCGAATTTCTTTGTTATTGTAGGAGATTCCGAATTAATTTTGAATGATCATCTAGACTCCATGTGTACTGAAATTAATAAACTTCGTTTTGCAAAAAGATTCCTAACAAATTTTATGGCTCTTAAAGGTCTCCTCAATGTTTGCTTTACCTAGGACATGGAATTCTCTCTTACAATATTAAACTTAGAGGTCGTGCGTATATCATTAATAACATTAATTGAGTTTTTGTGATTCTTCTTGAGAGCAAGGCTATATTAAAATCAGAAAATATCTTAACATTGACTGGAAATTTAATATACAAATCAGCCATCTTTTACAAAAATGATATAAGTTTATTTAGCACTAATAATGAAATTCACAATCATGATATTAAAGGTCATAAAAATTTCACATTTATGAATATAGAAGATTTAAATACTCAAAATCTCTTGTGAATACAATTAGTCTTGTTATTAATAAATTACCTCCTAATTTAGTCGATTTAAAAGATTTAAATTTGTACAAAAGGAAATTTTACATGTATGCGAAAGAGTATATTATACATTTAATGATTTTTATCGTGATTGTATTTATTATATTAAATTACATTTACGGTACCTTAATCAACTATATCTATAGGGCCTATATATTTCAAAAGACGTAAATAAAACTATGAATTGTGAACCACAGCATAAATGAATATGATTAAATGTTTTATATATCTATATACATATATATATAAACAACCCATCATCGTTCTATCTATTACAACTCCTTGAGAGGAGGATCATGGGCTGGAGTATGACCTGGCACGTAGGCAGTTTGGATGGGCTCATTGTACTACCCAGAATGAAATGATGTGCATTGTGCATGTCCTAAAACTGTACATGTACTGAAACACTGCTTTCGAAATGTATTAAATTTCGGAGATGCTACAGAGGGTACTGTACTGAAATTTGTTTGAAAGCATTATACGAATGTAAAAAAAAATATTTCTCAGTAAGAAAATAAAATTAAATAAATACCACTGTTTCAGCATGAAGTCAAGTTACGTGTACAGGAGTTGTAAAATATTAGCTGTATAGCTTCATCACTTTTCGAGAAAAAGTTCCTTATGTAAGGCATAATTTAATATTGTCAAGATAGACAAAATTCCGTGCCCCCTTCACACTTTTATTAGTTAAGTGTTTTATGAAGAAACTGATTTATTAATTAAATTATTTTTATTAAGAATTAGGTTAGTATCTAGGCCGATATATTAGCCTTATTTTTTCACAGGTAAAATGTGGAAAGAAGTGACATTTAGAGCGCCTTGAAACACAGCTGCTCGTGTTAACAATGCAGCTTAGCAGAAGAAGTGAAAATATTTATAATGTGTGTATGTGTGTGTATGTATGTATGTATGTATGTGTATACAGTATTATGATTTTAATATTAGTTCGCCTTTCAATAGCAATTAAAATGCCTATGTTAGTTGTAATTAGACCGTCTTGCCTGCCTATGTTCAACGTTTAACTGCCCACATTTCCAAATTTTGGTAATAACACAGTCGCAAAAAAAAAAAAAAATTGTTCGACTTATTTTGTTGTAACTCGCCATTGCATATCTTTGATTTCAAACGTGCAAAGTGACCTGTGTAATTCACGGCGCAGTCACTGTCCCTCTGATAAGAGGCGGCACTCGAGGGTGGCTTGGAATCTATTTTTGGCTGGTTACCTGATTGGGGTTTTTCAAGATTTCCCCCAGAAATGTATGTAACTTATGTATTTATTTACACTGCAAGTGGGCAAGCACCCGGTGGCAGTGGTATACACAATATAAACAATACGCAATAAAATTACAATACACAATACAATTATACAATACACAATACAATTATATACACAATACAATTTAACACAATAATTAATAATAAAACATAAAATAACCTAATTAATAAGTAAACCTAATTTACAATACAACCTACATATGTATAGGCCCTACATAACTTTCACATTGATACTGACAATAATCTTTCACTTTACTCTCATCTCACTCACTGTAGTGGCACTATGACGCATTTCACTGACACTTTAGGACACATTTCACTGACACTCTATAATACATTTCACTGACACTATAGAACACATTTCATTGACACTATAAATTATCACTAATCGGAACTATTCACTGCACTGTAAAACCATAACTTCACTGACTCACCACGCTTCACTGATACAGTTCAAATAAGACAAATAATTACACCCTTAAGCATACTTATAAACAGAACTACATTTAAGCTAAACATTTCTAGTCTAAGACCCTTTCAGAGAAAAAACTCTCAGAGAAAAGAATCTCTCCAATTCCTTTTCGACTATACGTTAGGGCCTGTACGTAGTTTCTCCGGGATTTAGAATTTTGGACCCATATCTGTGGCTTGGAAAGACGACACCGGAAAATACAGCGGAACCAGTTCAGGATAGATCATTAATGGGTATGCAGAGCAGTGTGTGTTGTGTATTAACAAACAATTCGATTATTGCGTCTGTTGTCCCACACTCCGCGTTCCGTGTCGACGTTGATAGATTGTACAATGATTTATGAATGTCTCCCTGCAAACGTGGGAATCTGCTAACTTTCATTACTGGTCGTGGGGTTGGGGGGGGGGACAAATTAGATTTGGGTGTGCGTCAGACTGTCTCGCTTGATGTTATGAAGACTGGGATAATAAAGTTTACATTAAACACAATTTCAACAAAAACAACAAGTTGTAGACGGTAACCATTTGCGTTGTAAGTGGATCGGCTTGCAATATTAAAATTAACATTTATCTAACATACTTACAAGAGAAGGATCAGAATAATAAACTCGACAAATTTAATAAACCCCATGATATTCTGAGAAAAGATAATTAATCTTTAAACATATGGAAAATAACATAGATAAGATATAAGAAAATCTTTTCCGTTCGAGCATCCCCACTGTACACTAGCCTACATTTCAGTGGAGTCGAAATAAGCTATAGGATAGCTCGTATATGGGAATGCTCTGCACTTTTATTTAGTAGTAGTAATAATAATAATAATAATAATAATAATAATAATAATAATAATAATAAGCCACCGGCGTGGCTCAGTTGGTTAAGGCGCTTGCCTGCCGGTCTGAAGTTGCGCTCGGGCACGGATTCGATCTCCGCTTGGGCTGATTACCTGGTTGGGTTTTTTCCGAGGTTTTCCGCAACTGTAAGGTGAATGCCAGGTAATCTATGGCGAATCCTCGGCCTCATCTCGCCAAATACCATCTCGATATCACCAACCTCATCGACTCTAAATGACCTCGTAGTTGATACAGCGTCGTTAAATAACCAAATAATAATAATAGTAATAATAATAATAATAATAATAATAATAAGCCACCGTCGTGGCTCAGTTGGTTAAGGCGCTTGGCTCTGAAGTTGCGCTCGGGCACGGATTCGATCCCCGCTTGGGCTGATTACTGGTTGGGTTTTTTCCAAGGTTTTCAACAACCGTAAGGTGAATGCCAGGTAATCTATGGAGAATCCTCAGCCTCATCTCGCCAAACACCATCTCGATATCACCAACCTCATCGACGCTAAATAACCTCGTAGTTGATACAGCGTCGTTAAATAACCAACTAATAATAATAATAATAATAATAATAATAATAATAAGCCACCGGCGTAGCTCAGTTGGCTAAGGCGCTTGCCTGCCGGTCTGAAGTTGTGCTCGGGAACGGATTCGATCCCCGCTTGGGCTGATTACCTGGTTGGGTTTTTTCCGAGGTTTTCCGCGACCGTAAGGTGAATGCCAGGTAATCTATGGCGAATCCTCGGCCTCATCTCGCCAAATACCATCTCGATATCACCAACCTCATCGACTCTAAATGACCTGGTAGTTGATAGTGTCGTTAAATAACCAACTAATAATATTAATAATAATAATAATAATAATAATAATAATAATAAGCCACCGGCGTGGCTCAGTCGGTTAAGGCGCTTGCCTGCCGGTCTGAAGTTGCGCTCGGGCACGGATTTGATCCCCGCTTGGGCTGATTACCTGGTTGGGTTTTTCCGAGGTTTTCCGCAACCGTAAGGTGAATGCCAGGTGATCTATGGCGAATCCTCGGCCTCATCTCGCCAAATACCATCTCGATATCACCAACGTCATCGACTCTAAATGACCTCGTAGTTGATACAGCGTCGTTAAATAACCAACTAATAATAATAATAATAATAACTATATGAGTGTACAGGTACCTTACTGATCACCGCTGTGGAGTAACAGCTTGTCTAACCGTGAAACGGGTGGGCCCGGGTTCAAATCCTGGATGGGACAAGTTACCTGGTTGAGGTTTTTTCCTCAACCAATCGAAGTAAAAGTGTTGGGTAACTTTCTGCGCTTCCAGAATGTTTCGCCAAGTCTTTTTTCGTCCAACCCAAATCTCGTCCAATGTATCAGTTTTGTCCATAACTTCTCTCATCCAGAAGGACATCGTCCAGTCTTATTCTTCCCCTATAATTTTTTCACAGCCAATAGTCAGCCAAGAAGCAAATAGACCTATGTTATTCTGTTTTCAAAATAACTTGAAATTTCTGTTTCCACAGTAACTTCTAATCATTAATATTTTCAGTTCTGAATATGGTAGAAATTATGAGTGACAGAGGAAAACTGATGCTTCATCTTGAAAATTATTATTGGCTCATCATCCAACGCTTTAGAGGTTCACTGACTCCATTAAGGAGGAGCAAAGGAAGAACGAAAAGGATATCACACACCTCGGAGATCAAAGGAACATTAGGGCACCAGTGAACTGCCGGTATCTACATAACCAAGAGCACATTTTCTCCTTAGCACAGCAATATCTAAGTAAACAGAGTGGAAGAAGTCATTGGAGAAGTCTAAGTTGATTCAGTATTTTCACCATTTTATGTAATTTAATATAATAATGTACAAGTACATGCAAATTATATTTAAATTGGTCGAAATTTTACATTGGACTAACTTATTTGGAATTGTCATATTGGACTAATGGAGAATTGGACGAAATTTCCTTTCTGGACACGTTTTCCATGGAACAAACATAAGATTTGACCAAAAATCTTGAACGAAGTGCCCTGCTGATCCGCAGCTTTGTCGGCGTGGGTTCGATTCTCGCTTAGGCTAATTACCTACTTTGGTTTTTCCCTATGTTTTCGGAAACCATAATTTAAATAAATATGTAGTCTACTAGTCGTTAAAACTTAACTGAAGAATATTGCTGGAGAACCTTTTAAGTGTAGTGTAAATATTCGTAATTTAAATATGTATTTTATTGATTAAGGCTGGTTGAGTGGAAGAGAAGGCCTTATGGCCTTAACTCTGCCAGCGAAAATAAAACATTATTATTATTATTATTATTTTTAATTTTATTATTATTATTATTATTATTATTATTATTATTATTATTATTATTATTATTATTATAAGGCGAGTTTCCGGTAATGTATGGCGAATCCTCGGCCTCACCTTGCTTCGGAGACCCAAGGTTTCCTATCTCAAATTGTTTGTCTACAATCTCTCTATAACCAGATAAATTTCTTTGGTTGACTTCTGAAATATTCTGTAGTATAAAGAACAAGATAGCACTCTTAGGTTGTGTTTTTGATTCGGAAAACACTTAGTACTCACTAGTACCTAGTACTAGTACCTCGGTGTCTATCCAATAATTAAATCAAGAACGCTTCCAACTACGTCTTCTAGTGTACAGTCTATTGTTTTACCGATTGAGTCAAATGGGATGTAATTAAAAAGTGGTTTGATTCAAACGCTCTTTCCTTAAACACAGCCAAAACAACTGTTGTTCCGTTTTCACTAATGTCCAGTGATCTTCAATCGCCTCAATCTTCTTTTAGGCTCAAAATTAATCATTCTGATTGTTCTCCTCAAAATTGTGAATGTCCCATATTAACCGAATCCTCAGAATTGTTCCGGGGCCGGGTATCGAACCCGGGACCTTTGGTTAAACGTACCAACGCTCTCCCACTGAGCTACCCGGGAACTCTACACGACACCGATCCAATTTTTCCCTGTATATCCACAGACCTCAAAGTGGGTTGACAACCGTCAAGCAACCAACATTTGAGTGCACACTAACTCTGTGGGACTTTAAATTGTGGTTTTCTGTTACGTACAGTGACGTGTATTATGCAAATTAAGCTTTCAGGAATAACTCCCTGTAAAGTTAATTTGAATAATTTAGAGGGAAAAATTGTTCCGGGGCCGGATATCGAACGCGGGACCTTTGGTTAAACGTATGGTTAAACAGACATGGATATACAGGGAAAAATTGGATCGGTGTCGGGTAGAGTTCCCGGGTAGCTCAGTGGGAAAGCGTTGGTACGTTTAAACAAAGGTCCCGGATTCGATACCCGGCCCCGGAACAATTTTTCCCTCGAAATCATTCAAATTAACTTTACAGGGAGTTATTCCTGAAAGCTTAATTTGCATAATACACGTCACTGTACGTAACAGAAAACCACAATTTAAAGTCAAACAGAGTTAGTGTGCACTCAAATGTTGGTTGCTTGATGGTTGTCAGCCCACTTTGAGGTCTGTGGATATAGAGAGAAAAATTGGATCAGTGTCGGGTAGAGTTCCCGGGTAGCTCAGTGGGAGAGCGTTGGTACGTTTAACCAAAGGTCCCGGGTTCGATACCCGGCCCCGGAACAATTTTTCCCTCGAAATTATTCAAATTAACTTTACAGGGAGTTATTCTTGAAAGCTTAATTTGCGAATCCTCAGAAGTTAAGTATTTAGGCATTACAATCGACCAACACTTACGATGGAACAATGTAATAGATTACGTAAAACAATTTATATCTTTGTTATACTTCGGTCATATTTACGAGATTATATTTTACGTCTCATTTATTTAGCTTTATTTCAATCCATTCTCCAATATGGAATTTTAGGATGGGGAAATGCTTGTAATTCTAATCTCACTCCACTAATACTTATTCAGAAAATTGTAATTAAAATATGCCTTAATAAACCAATTGATTACTCATCCGAGCTTTTGTACACTGATTTTACTGTTTTGAAAATTAAACAGATTTATTATATTGCCTTATTAAACTTCATCATAAACATGGAATTAAAAGATCCGATTTTATACGACTAGAGGAACCAAAGTGTTTCACAAGCCCAGCTCTTAGCCATGGTACCTACTTTGGTCCAAGGTTATATAATAAAATAATTGAAAAATATACAAATTTGGAAAATTTTAGTATCAAAAATTTAAAAAATAGCGTTACGAATTTCATTGTTAAAGAATATATGTTGGTTTAATATGTGTATGTATTTGTATGATTTAAATTGTTAAAATTGAAATTGTATTTTTAAAGTTAACTAGTGTCTTGTGCAGCAAATGCTGCAAACTAAGTTCATTAGACGTTCAAATAAACATTTTTCAGATTTACTTTCAATGAACAATACCAGGCATTCTGAACGTTATTTGCTTCCATAATAATGAAAGATACTCTCTCTCGAGCCAATACTGAAGAGAACCACGCATATAAATATCTACACCACACTGCCACTAAATATATGAAAAAGACCCAACCCCACTTGATTAATAACTATAAAAATATTTGATTATTAATAATATTATTATCTTACGTAAGATTTATAGCTTTCTGTAACATATACTATATATACTATACAGCCGCCACTCAGTAAAATATAGAAATCAAATTCGAATTTAAGTTATTCTCTACATCTACTTATATAACCCCAAAACGTTTCACTTTCATATAATCAATATAGCATTAATATGTATAATTAATGAAAAATAGTCACATCATGGCATTAACTACAATAATATTTCATTTCTAATAGTAATAATGCCATCAAACCACCTCAAGTTTTGTAGTTTTTAATATCCAATACACAGCTGTACCCAGAAAATTATACACCACAGCATCAAACCTGTAAATTATTTTTAATAAGTTAAGTTTTTAATAACCAATTTAATTTGAGCTCTAAATATGTCAGGATTCTTGCAGATCATGGCCTTCGTGTAATATTATTTACTTTAGTGTGTGTTTTGTTTTATTCTGAAATGCAATTAGCTAGTTCTCAAAACTGACGACAGATGGATTTTGGAAAATAGGAAAATTATGTTGAAAAATTGACATTTCACTGAAAACTACTATTTTTCTGAAAAACTTTGAGTTTCAAGCTTCAAAATGAGGGGTCATTTATTAAAATCCGTTCAGCCGTTTTTCCGTAATTTTCATTACCAGTTCAAATTATATACGATAGATTTATTCTTATAATTTTTTTTCTTGACCTACTTTGTGTCAAATAATTATTTTTTTTTGTGTTAAGTATGTGTTTAGATAACTCCCTGAGCACGAGATTTACTCCTTCAGGGAAGAATTAAGACTGTATTTTTGTACATGTTATTTTATTAACAATAAACAGCAATAAATAGGCCTACATAAGTAAACAAATAAACAAACCAACACATTATTTCGGAGAGTCAAAGAGACATGGTGAGTTGATAGAGCATCACTGAACAAGTCATTAAACTCAACAGAACTGCATAGAGAAGCGTTTCTATGTAGTTAGTTTTGTATGCGAGGTGGACTTTGTGTGGGGGCCTGCGAATTGTTTGTTCAGCTCACAATGAGCCTTCCACCCACTGAAATTTCGAATGAGTAGTCTTCATGCGTCAAACAGCGCCCGGCTCGGCTCGGCCCCAGGCTTCGCTTTCACAAAGAACTGGCCCGCGCTCCATTATCGTCACACGAGTTCCAGACGGAAGCCGACTTTGGGTACAGTCACCGACCTCTCAGCAATATAAAAAGGGTCCACTATACTCATAATGCCTCATATGTTACACCTGTTTTTTTTTTTTCGAAAGATGTATGTATGTATTTAACTATTTATTCACACTGCAAATGGGTAAATATCAGGTGGCAGTGGTAACTAATTACACTCAATAATTACAATAATAATAAAATACAGCCATAATATAAATAATAAAATAATAGCAATATATAATAATATTAACAAGGAGAATCCTAAATTAAATAAATCACTTAATATAACATAATTAATTAAAGTAAATCTAATTTATATCTTAATCCTAAGTTAGAACTTAAAACCACGAGTAGGCCTATATATGATATATGTTCAAACTTGCATAAGTACCTTTTAGCACTACACTCATTTCGCTATCAATTCACTCACTGCACTGGAACTAAGACACATTTCACTAACACTTCAAAAATATTTCTGTGTTCAAATACTTTGCACTACCACTGTAAACTATAGAACTTCACTGACACAAACACACTTCACTGTCACAACACATTTCACAGACACAACATACTTCTTCACTGATACAACATTTCAAATAACAGAACATCAATTACATCCTTATTATTCCGTAGAACTGTACTTACTATATTAACCTCAAATCGCTAGCCTAGACCCTGTTACAAGCAATTTAGGACGTTCACTATAACTCACACCCGTTCACTATAAATCTATTTTTCTGCCACTATAACTCTCAGAATTTACTTATAAGCTCACTGCACTTTCACTACAACACACTGCACACCCAATATAAATCACTGAAGATCCACTATGTTTCTCTGCTTACTCACTATACTTGTAAAACCACAAAATAGTCTGCATAATGTATTACCGTCTATTAGTAAAGTCCTTAAGCCTATTTTTAAATACATTTTTTGGATATTAGTAAAGCCTTTAGTAAGTCTGCAGGTAAAGCATTCCAGTCCCTGATAGTACGATTGAGAAAAGAAAACTTTCCAGCGTCCGTCCTCTGTCTTCTTTCCCTCAATTTATATGAGTGGTGGTTCCTTGAAGAGTAACCTATTCTTTAACACAGGCTTGCCAACTTTCGTAAGTAAAAATTAGGGACACAAATGTTACTGACAATTTTATTGCGCTAATTATTTCCACCTATCAATCCACATATTCAACAATAGTATACATATAATAGTATATATATATATATATAGTCCACACCTATGGAGTAACGGTTAGCAAGTCTAGCCGCGAAACCAGGTGGCCCGGGTTCGATTCCCGGTCGGGGCAAGTTACCTGGTTGAGGTTTTTTCCGGGGTTTTCCCTCAACCCAATATGAGCAAATGCTGGGTAACTTTCGGTGTTGGACCCCGGAATCATTTCACCGGCATTATCACTTTCATCTCATTCAGACGCTAAATAACCTAAGCTGTTGATAAAGCGTCGTAAAATAACCTACTAAAATAAATAAATAAATAATATATATATATATATATATATATATATATATATATATATATATATATATATAAACAACCACATAATTTCGTATGTAAAAAGAATTACAAAAAACTTGCCAAAATGACCACAAAACAAGTTGAAAAACAGCATAAATCCCTTATAAAAGAACTGGAAACTAGGAGCCATCCGATTGAAGTAATTACTAACCTAATATGAACTATCCTAAATTAACGTAATTTCAACTAACCCGAACTAACCTAACCTACCTACACAAAAGATTCCAGTCACTATTCTCGGAAAACACAGAGACGTTTACGTGATTTATCACCACAGCTATCAGATCTTATCACACGTGAGGGGCTGCGGTATTTTACAAGTCTTTGTTGTTGTTCTCGCTTACGCCGAAACCAATGGATGTCGCATCAAGTGGAACAAAGTGGATATAATACTGAATGGCGCCAAATTAAAGTAAAGTGCATAAGATGAGCACAGACAATAGATGATTCATCAAGTATCCTGGGATCAAACCTGTCCTAACGTGTGTATTATGATCATTGCACCTGTCACTCTGTTGACACATTAACGAGAATTAAATTTGTGCCTTGAACACGCGTACTAGAGTTATTTCTCCATTTCGTAAGCATGTCTGTATGAG
Source organism: Periplaneta americana (assembly GCF_040183065.1). NCBI lineage: Eukaryota > Metazoa > Arthropoda > Insecta > Blattodea > Blattidae > Periplaneta > Periplaneta americana. Next base: position 29,262,722 of record NC_091131.1, read on the forward strand.
ACTGTGCGGAATTATCTTCCAATCCAGAGTAAATCCAACAATCTGAGAGGAACGAAAATCAGCTGTAAGTGTCTAATATGCCATGAAATCGGGACATTTTGATAATGAGCAAATTATTTCGGGACGCGGGAAGCAATGGTCGAAATCGGGACTGTCCCGGAAAAAACGGAACAGTTGGCAAGTGTATGTGGACATAACAGTTAAGCGGCCGTGCTTGGAATTACAGCGTTACGTTGCCAATTTGAGCAAATACGCAATCAGCTGATGTGAGCTATCAGCTGAAGTTGAAACATTCATTTAGGCTACAATAAAATTGATACAAAGGTATAAAAACAATACAAAAATCGACAGAGAATGAAATGTGAAACGTATTAATAATAGCTGACACTGTGCACAATAAATGGTGCCAAGAGAGCTAATGAGAACTTACCACGTGGAAACTGTAACATTGGCAACTGAGCCGTTGTTACCATAGCAACGCTATATGATATTCAGCTTTTTTTTTCCGATCGCAGCGCTAATTCCATGTCCCATCTTTCGAAAAAATACTTATTTACTTACTTATGGCTTTTAAGGAACCCGGAGGTTCATTACCGCCCTCACATAAGCCCGCCATCGGTCCCTAACCTGAGCAAGATTAACCTAGTCTCTACAATCACATCCCACTTCTCTCAAATCTATTTTAATATTATCCTCCCATCTACGTCACGGCCTCCCCAAAGATCTCTTTTCCTCCGAACTCCTAACTAACACTCTACATGCATTTCTGGATTCACCCATACGTGCTACATGCCCTGCTGATCTCAAATGTCTGGATTTAATGTTCCTAATTATGTAAAGTGAATAAAACAAGGCGTGCAAGTCTGCGTTGTGTAACTTTCTCCATATACGTCAAAGTACAGTGTAGAAAATTGAAATTTCTAGTAAATGAAGAGGTCAGTAAGGGAATGGGTTAATACAAACAATACTATTTAAAATTGTGATTATCGATTCCAAGGACTGACAAGTAAACAATGTCATGGGGGCGCAGATAAAAAAAGTTAATTTTTTTCTTCCACCATGTTAATAATGTCAAAACAAGTGCTTGTACAAATTTTGACCACTCAAGCGTAATTACGACGGCCGTAAAAAATAGGTTTCCCTGAGGACATTTACAGAAAAAAAAACACAATTTCATTGGAAAATTTATTAGAACAGATACAAAAACCTTTGAGCTATTTTTCAACATATTCCCCATTGGAATTGAGACATTTGTCATACCGTGGGATCAACAGAAAGGTGCAGACGGATACAAAAGTTGATCTCACTGTATGACATATGTCTCAATTCCAGTGGGGAATATGTTGAAAAATAGCTAAACAATTCCTGCATCTGTTTCAATAAATCTTTCCATGAAATTATGAGAATGCAAAACCCATTGCTTCAAGTCGCGTGAGGAATTGGATCATTATTATTGGACTATTATTAGGTTTTTGACAGACATGGATTGCAGAAGATATTTCAAGAAAGTTCGGAAGAAATTATGGCATCAGATGCCATACACAAGAACGAAGATAACAGATACTTTTTGTAAGTAATTCATCAAGTTAGTAAATTCAATAAATCAAACATAGTTTTGTTTGTAATTAATTTAATCTGGAATCTGAATTAAGGAACCAAGTAGATTTCCTATATATCCATATTAAAACTAGCATAAGTAAAACAAGTGATATTAGTTAAATTAAGTGTAATGAGTGGAATTAGCTAAACAAGTAAAATGTTAAGATAAGTGGAAACAAAGTACAGTCAGTCTCAGGGGCGGCCCATGTGCTGCAGCTCATGATAAAAGTAAGTTTTGTTTTAAAAACCACAAAAATATTTCTTTAATTTAAATAGTTACCGTATGTTTCCATTCCATATTGTTAAAGCATTTGACTCGTCCGCCTTGACACGTTTCATCACTCACCCTCCACTGTAGTGCGAGATGTGCAGGAAAGATGTCGACATGGAGAAATGCGCGTGCTTCAGTTAGGCCTACCCTTTTTCACTTCCCCGCAAGCACCGAAAATCTCTTCAAACTGCTGTCCCTTCTGTGCTCACCAAAGAGTAGCCAGAACAGAATAGTCAACTTATGTATTTAGTACCTAAAACTTCATTTATTAAAATATATTTAAATATGAAACATTTATTTTTCTATTAGGAATGTGGTTTTTACCCATCGTTTTCAATTCTTCTAGTTCATAAAATTAGACATATATCCAGGTCAATGGCATTTTAAGTGTGCTTAAATGCGATTGGCTCATGTCAGTAGATTTACTGGCATGTAAAAGAACTCCTACGGGACGATGATATAACCTCGGCAGTTGCGAGCGTCGTTAAATAAAACATAACATTTTTCAATACTAAGGTGATAGAAAAGTTCGCCAACAGGAAGGAGAATGAACTTTAATTTTGGTTATTAGGATGAATGCTATTATTATTATTATTATTATTATTATTATTATTATTATTATTATTAATATTATTATTATTATTATTATTATTATTATTATTATTATTATTATTATTACTATTATTATTATTGGGTGAAGACAGATGGTCGAAACAAATTTACCAGTGGAAACCTCCAGGAAGAAGTGGAAAAGGTAGACCAAAAAGAACTTGGGACAACGAAGTAATGGAGGTCGTGCATAAGAGGGGACTGAGGACTGAAGACGCACAAGACAGAAGGCTTTGGAGGATTGGCACAGGAAGATGGCAGTAGCTGTAGAATTCTGAATATATTATTATTATTATTATTATTATTATTAGTATTATTATTATTATTATCACCATCATCATTATATAGCTCGCGCAAGAAACGATTACCGAAAAGCAATGATGGCGTTGCTGTCTGTTTTGACGTGTCTCTGTAGACACGCCGAGGGAGGAGAGGTGCGAGCCGATGGAAGTACTGTCTCTTCCAAGAAGATGAACAAGTGAGGACATCGCTGTAGAAATAAAGAACGTAGTAAGAGAAAAATTCGAAGCTAATTAAACGCACAACATATGTTTACGAATGAAATAATAATACCGTGCGATACAAGATACGTATTCACATGCAATGCAACAAACGAAAGTCGTAATGTAACTATCACAACGCAAGACTGATTCTATCGATGTCATTTCTCTTCCGACTGTACTCTTGAATATCATTCAAGTTATCTCGTGACCTTTCCTGTCGCCCGCTCTTCCTTATCGCAGTGTTTGATTCGCATTCCTTCCGTCGGTAATCCATACTTGCGAGACCTATATTATTATTATTATTATTATTATTATTATTATTATTATTATTATTATTATTGTAGTAGTAGCACATACGTTTAAAAAGTCACGAGCCGCCACTGGTCAGTCTCTTCCCATTACAAAATATTATAATTGTGGTGTCAGAAATCCTGGTAAGTTTGAGTATGGTATTTAGTGGGAGTCGAATGCAGTAGCCCTCGGTTCTGCAAATCATCCGACTTGAGTTGTCGCGCATAACAAAATTTAAGTGCGACGCCACAGCAATTTAGTGTCTGAGAAGCAACGCGACACTACACTTACATCCACGAGCCGCCACTGGGTGAAAATTGATTCTGTAAGGTCGTGTAAGAGTGTCCCAGCTGTCTCACCAGAACGGATCACAGTTAATTAATGCTTATGCCATTGGGTGTCCGGAAACATGGCTTTAACATTCAGTGTCATCCCCTGCCAGGAATCCAACCTAACCTGTTGGACTTGATGCTCTTAGAATCGACGTACGTAATCCAACGCGCGCGTCAACATTCTTTGACAATGCAGCACAGAAGCTCGGACAGAGGAACTCAATATTCAGAGCAACTCCCCGTCGTCTCATGAAACAGACTGACATCATCCCCACCCCTAGAGTTCACGAGCGGGTAACCTGCAAGGAAAAGGAACGCCGGTTTCCGCCACAAGCCCAGTCACCGGAAATGAAAACTGCCATCTTATAAAACGGTGTAAACAGTGTCGGCAAGGAGATGACAAGCGCATTCCTACTCATATTAGAGTTCTTCCTTTCGCCCGAGAAGCAATATTCCACTTTATCTGCCGCACAAGCCATCCATCTCAATTCTGTAAACTGCGGACGTGGGGAGTGATCCTGGCGTGCTACGTCAAAACTTGAGAGATCTCTGAAAGCGTGTTCCCCCGCCCCTAGACTTCCTTCGTCACAGACATTTTTAAAGACGAGAAGAGGCGATCTACATTACATCTCAGCCGGCACAAGCCATAAAGCATTTGTATTCCGAATTTCAATGGTTCCTTACATCAGTTTACAACGCTGAAAATTTCGACGGTACCAATTTTTATCGTTGATTTAGCAACGCTGTACTATCAACCACAGACAAATATATCAGGCCTAGAAGTAGAGTTGAACAACGAGCGAGAAAGCAAGACTAACAGCGCCTGCAAAACCGAAACCCGCACGACAATATTGCAAACGTCGTTGATGCAAAGACTGCTTGTGAGTGAATTAAGCGAACGTTCAAGACATCGGGAGTGGTCAACTTATGAACGTCAAAGCAGCCTTGAATCGTCACAGTTGTTTATACTCACAAACCAGTCTGAACTTTCATCTGTTTTGACACTGTTATATATGTATAAACAATCAATACCGTAAAGCGGGGTGACTTTGAACGCTGAGGTGACTTTGAACAGTAATTTAGCGCCTTTCTAAATTAAATGCTGTACCCAATTGCGAAAAAACTGTTTAAGTTGTCAATAAATTAGTTCAGTTTTTTCGCAATTGGGTACAGCATTTAATTTAGAAAGGCGCTAAATTACTGTTCAAAGTCACCTCGGCGTTCAAAGTCACCCCACTTTACGGTAGCCTATTTGAAACATCATATCTACCTTTCAGTGTGTAATGATCTTTATTTAATTACTAGGCCCTTATTAAAAGGCTAGAAAATTGTTTTTCTTATGTTTGAGATCAAGTAAAAAAAAATAGTAACGCTTCATTTAACGTTATGTTTGTTAGAAATGTAAATTTGAGGGGCTTAAAACAAAAAGCAGGTAAGTGACAGAAACATAGTTTTGAGGAAATTGCAGTTAAAGTTCTACATGCGATGGAATATTATACACTAGTCTGGTGAAATGATGCCCATATAGCAGCACTGCACAGTGTGATCATTTCCCTGATTTTTTCCCAAAGAAACATCCTTTAGGGCTATCACAACACGCACTTACCTCATTTTTTTAAATAATGTCACATACCTGCTTTTTGTTCTAAGCCCCTCATTTGTTTGAGATTTTTTTTTATTTATATAACCATAATTAATATCTCATAGGCTAATAAAACCAGAACATTTCGATAACTGCGATACTGTTTCTCCACCGTTGTGGCTGAGGGGTTAGCGAGTCTAACTCCGAACCCAGCGGTCCCGGGTTCGATTGTCGATCAGGACGAGTTGCCTAGGTATTTTCGAGGTTTTTCCCTCACTCCTATGGATGAATATCAGGTAATTTTATCAGGCGATTGTAACCCCACTCATCTTAGCCACTTCCTTTTCTCCCCCATCATCCTTTCCTCATCATCCCGTTTCTGGTTTTTCAGATCACTCTACCGGCGGCTTCCCGGAACTACTGACTCTCTCAACCGGCCTCCATGGAATGTAGTTACACGACGTTGGATGGCTTCTGCAATGGCACCCGAGGCGGACCTACTCGGGGGAGGAGTTTCCCCTCGGACCGACAGGGGGCATTGGGGGAAGTTGCCGAAGTAGGAATAGTATATGGATTTCTGTTGGCTGTAGGAATCGGTCGTCAGGGAGTCATGTGGTTGGGTTGGTGCGCGTAGGGAATCTATGGCACGCAACTCATTCCGTATCGAGGATTAGCGCAATAGATCTCAGCAGGTCGCAGTGCTGGGCCATCCGTGCCCCCCGTGCTCCATTCCATTCCATGATACTGTTTTGATTTGTCTTTTCGTATTAATTAAACATCCCTAATGTTATTTATTTCAATGACGTAGGCTATGTTATTCAAAGTTATGAAATCTTTCCACGTCGTCCAAATGCTGTTTCGAGAATGATGAGCAAGACTCGAAGTGCACAAGAGTTACGAGACGAGACTCGGAAGACAAATGCAACGAACACAGCGAGCGAGAGCGGCAGTTAGTTTTGTTCGAAGATCTCCAACTCAATATACAGGCTGTTCCGAAGAAAGGTTCCAATATTTAGAGAAGAGGTAGTATGCATCAAAACAAGAAATAAACGTCCTATAATCACGGTCCGAAAATTAATGTCTTCTCAGAAATGAGCAAATGTTTACCGTCACTGTAAGGGCAGCATATCTTCCACTGAGAGTTCTTGGGCAAGAAACAAAACACGCGCCTATTCAACAGATACGAAACTACTAGCCTAGATCATATATGTAACAGGTAGGTCGGCCTTAGAGGCTTTGACGTTAACAACTTTTATCAGAATTTGAAAGGCATGTTGGTCCGACAAGTTAACAAATTTAAAGAAACAAATATCAAGAGTCCTTCAATAACTGTCTATTAAAAATTACAAAATATTACATAGGTTGCAGGAACATATTCTGACTAGCGCTTTCGCTATAATAATAGCATCCTCAGGTCAGACTTTTGCGATGTTATGCTTTTCATATAAAGACATGGATAGACTAGTAACGTCGAAAAATGTTAAAGTACATGACGTAAAAATATAAAAATATGAAAAATACAATGATAAGAGAAATAAAAAGACTTATGAACAGTCTGATATATATATATATATATATATATGGCCAAACCAAAAGGAATTTTAGGACTAGATATTCTGAACATAAAGCAGATTTTCGTCACAATCGTAATAAATCTAAATTCGCAACCCATTTGATTGAGAACGGCCACGAGCTTCAAAATATGTCCGACGCTTTACAGATTTTAAAACCCATCAGTAATGGAGCTTTTAATTTAGTTTTTAATTTAGTTGCTGAAGAATTTTACATAGCTAAATCGCTTAATAATACAGTTCCACTAATTAATGAACAATTACCTAGTTCCGGTAATCCTTTATTTAAATTAGCCAATAGAAACTCTTCTCACTGCGGCACGTACCCCCCTCCACTTACGTCATGACGTGTCTCTCATTCTGTGTCATTGCACCAGTCACCACCACGCCACAGAACAGACAACATCACTTTCTTTTATTACGCCAAGACCAAAGACCTTGTAAGTATTTTATCGTCAATTCACTTCTTTTTCTGGTCCTACACTGATCCCTTACTAAATACTTATTATTGATTTTTGCAGATTTTACAATGTACTGCTACGTCGTGGTGACTGATCCAAAGCAATATTTTAATTTATTCTTTTTATTGTCTGTGTCGCTATTTTAAGCTGCATATTTTTTACCAAATTGTGATCTATCACCTGCACACATGTCAAATATTTTTATGTATTTTTTGAGACCTCATGAAGGTTTTTCTACCATATATATATATATATATATATATATATATATATATATATATATATATATATATATATATATATATATTCAGACTGTTCATAAGTCTTTTTTATTTCTCTTATCATTGTATTTTTCATATTTTTATATTTTTACGTCATGTACTTTAACATTTTTCGACGTTACTAGTCTATCCATGTCTTTATATGAAAAGCATAACATCGCAAAAGTCTGACCTGAGGATGCTATTATTATAGCGAAAGCGCTAGTCAGAATATGTTCCTGCAACCTATGTAATATTTTGTAATTTTTAATAGACAGTTATTGAAGGACTCTTGATATTTGTTTCTTTAAACTTTTATCAGGTTTACTACGCTGCCATCTAGTTGCTACATAAGGAGTCACGTCATAATTCCCATTTGAATTGCATTAGCGACTATACTGCCATCTCGTGTTCGTTTACGGCGGACGGGTGGCGATCTTCGCGGTTGTTCTCTTCAAAGTGTTGCCGATTTTAACATAGCGATGAGTTATCTGTTACATATATGATCTAGGCTACTAGCGACAAACGGTTACATTCTGTTTTCTCATTTGTTTCTTGCCAAAGAGCTCGCAGTAGAAGACGTGCTGTTCTTACAGTAATGGCAAAATTTGCTCATTACTCAGAAAATATTAATTTTAGGAGACATGTTTATAGGACTTTTATTTCTTATTTTTATTTCACTTCTCAATGAGCAAACAGCCGTGTAAGACGTGATTGACCGCGAGTCTGCTAACTTAGCGGATAAATCGCAATATAGCGAACGCCAGTAGGGGAAGTTATCCCCACTCACATGAAAAGTGCATTCGACACAACACTCGCCTATCATGTAGAGTGTCTGATGAGCTAGTAGGGGAAAAATGAAAGGGGTCGTGGGCGGAGCTTCTACGTTCGGTATATTACGATTTGCCCAACTTAGCAAAGTGCAGTAGTGAACGGATGCCGTTTTATAGTGAATAATAAGTGAGGTGAAGGATCTGTTGAGAATGGATACCGCAAATCTAAGGGAGACCATCGATGTTATCTATACAAAACTGGAGGATCTACAAAAGGAAAACATAAAATAAAGAAGGTGAAATATTTAGAAGAAGAGGAAAGGAGGAACATCCTAATCTTCTTTGGTATTGAAGAACAGGTGAATTATGGGATCGTACTATGATCTATTCCCAGCGAAAAATTCATATAAACATAAACCCAATTTTCATTTAACGTTACGCATAAAAAGTCTTACAAAATTATGTATGTATTTATTTACACTGCAAGTGGGCAAGCACCCAGTGGCAGTGATATACATAATATAAACAATACAAAATAAAATGATAAACAATACACAATAAAATCATAAACAATACACAATAAAATCATAAAAAATACACAATAAAATTTACAATACACAATACAATTATACAATACACAATACAATAAGAATACACAATACAATTTCACACAATATTCACAATTAATAATAAAACATAACTAAAATACCTAATTTTTACAATATAACTTACATATGTATAGGCCCTACATAAGTTTCAATAGTCTTTCACTTTACTCTCATCTCACTCACTGTAGTGGCACTATGACGCATTTCACTGACACTTTAGGACACATTTCACTGACACTCTATAACACATTTCACTGACAAAAATTTCGCCAACGGCACGTGGTGTTCCCAAGCGGTCACCCATCCAAATACTGACCACGCCCAATGTTGCTTGACTTCGGTGATCGGACAAGAACCGGTATTTTCAACATGGTATGGCCGTAAACAAATAATTTATTGATTGCATCTAATGATTCACTGAGGGCAATGGGAAGAACTAAATTGCTGCAAAATTTCAAAGACGAAATGGGGTCATTTCGGGTGGAAGTGGTTTTATAAAACGGTACAATTGGGTTTGTCAGTTTCGGCTGTGCCATCCTTGATCCGTACATACCAGGCCCAGTTGACGTAATTTCAGTGGATGGGGAAAGAAGTGGAGCCCTGTCCACGTGGACTCTACGTACCCCCAGAGGCACATAAAAGAGGCGCCATTATTAGAGGCCGTCGCAGACCCTCACAGCGATTTATGAGCGCGACTTCTTCTGCGGTATCAGCATCAAACTGCCTAACATCACTAAAGCTGACTATTCTTGGCATTTACGCCATGATGTCTGGGGAATTCGGACATTCGCCTAGCCTTCGGACTTATCACCAGGTCCATGGAAACTTCAACATAGCCAGTACTTGCAGTCACATCTATTTTATTTATTTCTACCCTGAGCGGACTTTTATATAACATTTAATACTAAATATAATTGCTTTTCTTTGAATGTTATTTCTTAGAAATAAATAAGATATTTTAGTGGTAATACTTAACAAAGCTTATTGAAATGGTACAGTTTAGATGACACAATAAAATCTACCTACTATTGCATTTTTAATCCTTCAATAAAAACAATCAATGGCGAACTCAGGCGTTAGCGCGTTTGCCTCCTGGATTCGATTTCAGTGTGAGTTAATTATCTGTTTGGATTTATAAGATTTTCCTGATTTGTAAAGCAAATGTCAGGTTCTCATCTCGCCAAATACCATCTTGCTATCACCAATTCCGTCGACGCTAAATAATCTAGCAGTTGAGACAGCGTCGTTAAATAACTAAAATAAAAAAAGAAAGTATTGTCATGTTGCAAGAGCAAGTTTCGAGAATTTCGTGAAAATGAACCTTTCATTTATTTTTAAAGTGAGAAAAATGTTTTGTCTTTCAGTGAAATTTCAGTAATTTAAAAAAATTGCTACAATAAAATTTAGAAAAAGATTACGTACTATTGGAACATCTTATATAATTTGTAGGTTCCTTCTCATTAAATGCTGAGAAAATGTATCAACAAACGAGTCTAACCTCCTTAACAGTCTTACATCCTAACTGATACTTCAGAATTTATATTAAAGTTCTATTTTGTTTCATCCCTCCAACGTTCATTTACCAATTCATTCGATATTTTACTATAATGAATTTTATTCGGTTCAACTTAGAGTTCTGTATAACATTTCCTTATTTATTTTGTAGTCTGTAAACAAAAGAATCATCACTCTTCACAAGCATTAATTTTTATTTCTGCTGTCTGAACTTTACACCTGCTCCTCATGTAACACGTAAACACGTTAATCAAACGGATATCCATGGTTACATCGATTGTCTGCTGTTTCATCTTTGTCTTTCAGCGTGAATGTGATTGGTTGCCAATGCGTCACGTGACTTTGGAACCACCATACATCTAACACGTTATGACATGTTATAGAACTCTCTACATTATATAGAACTGTATTTATGACTGACCTGATACGTTAAACTGAATTACTCTTCTTCCCATTGAATGTGAATGTTGCACACTCACCTAAAACAAAGAAAATTGCTATCATTATTATACTGTTCTCCAACCACTCGAAAGTCTCAGGGGAATGAGACGTAGTGGGGTGATGATGTGAATGAATGTTGATGTCATAAGATGTCATGAGGTCACACATGTGGGTAGACGCATCTCCATTGGCTATCTCTCAAAGCACAAACGATAAAATGCACACATACTTATACTACCCTAATTACAAAATTAGATCACAGTTAATTTCCTGGTCTTTTAATCCCTCCATACAGGAAATAACATATGCAAGAGAGCGCATGTTTTTTAAACTGATGTTATAACGATAATATTATCTATCTTCTTCGCTCCAACAGATGACGCAATAGTAAGCATATTCTTTTCACGGTTGATCTCCTGGTTGGAGAAAAGTACAGTTGTGAGTTTTACTGATGCTCAAGGTCAAGAGAAAACAACTAAAATAATTAAAAATAAAGTAGTTAAAGAAATACAAGAGAGAGATCTGTAAGAACAGGTTGATAGAAATGAATTGACCAGTCAGTTGATAATAAGTAGACTTTTGAGGTGAGTTTATCTATTTAGTTGTTGTCTCTACTTCTATTGTACTAGAAACGACAAAATATTATTCCTTCATAGCAGTAGAAATAGGAAATATTATATTATGAGTCCGATGCATTAAATCGCATTACAAAAATAAAATGATGACGTCATAATATAACAATGACATCACAACATGACATTGCCACCATGGAACTCGCTTGGAAAACCGGGTGTTTGAGTGGGAAAATTGCAAGTAAATACATGGGTAAATCAATAATTAGTGGCAACAATGTTTGTATGTGGCGCTATCAGCGGTAAATAATGCAAGCTGATAACAGTGAGAAAGAAGAGCATCTGATGTGTGTTATCTGTGAGTTTGAAGACAATAATCTCATTTATAAGATATTTGTAGTGAGTTTAAATTGGAGACTGTTATCTGTAGTGCTTTAAAATGTTTAGCAAATACGAACAAAGATGCTTCATTAGAAGTCATAATGATCCAAATTTCGCTTTATTTAGAGAGTTTTTTTCCTTGCTTGGATATGGTATTTTAGGTATCTAGAAAAATAAAGCAATTGTGGCAAATTTCGCACATATCGCCGTTACCAGAAAAATACGGTTCCTACTAATACAGTCGTCATATCATCATGTATCAGGCAAGCAAGAATCTAGGAGGTTTCGGTGCCTCTTACACAAATCTGTGAGCAGTCTAGAATCCACCACCACAACCTCATACCACCTATTGTGGCGGACGGCCGATTCGACGCCTCGCATGTAAAGGAGATACCATATTTTTCGAAACAAATATGATATGAAAGGAGTGTTATCTAGAGTGTTAACTAGACAAAAGGAGGAACTCGGAAATAAAACCTTCACGACTTTGGATATGCCCGCTAGAAATACAAATCAGCCAACGGAGGGATTTGAACTCGGGTCTGCGATCGCTCTGCCAACTGAGCTACCAAGATGACATCTTTAAAACAGAAACCAATACAATACAATACAGTGCAATACAATAGAACTCGAAATGAAAGTTTTTGCTGCCGGCGCGGAGGTGTGACAATCATGACAGTGGCATTAACATGTTTGTTGGTAGTGTAAACTAAGCAGAATTCTCGTAACTACATGTTAATACAGTTTGCGTTGCGATTTGACAGTAATGCCTTGAACTGTCAATTCCGAAGCAATATTAATCAACGAGCAGAGCAGTATTATTTCATTATGGATGTGGCATGTTGCTGGATTCCAATTTGTCGTCCAGCTGCTGTCGTCATTATCATCGATAAAAATAAACATAAATTATTTACTATTCATTTATTCAGTTACCTGTTAAATCGTTCATTTCCATTATTTTCTTTAATTAAAATCTACGAATAATTACATTTTTCACACCAATCGTTCGTGCACTCTCAAACTGCTTAATCACAATATATTTATTCCGTAATATATGTGACACACCGAAGTACTTCAGACACGAAATTGTTTTCTTTTTTTCTGGATTTATTTTGGGTTGGCCAAAGATCTGCCCTTGTCAGAAGTGATTTCTGTACTACTACTACTACTACTAAGTAGTAGTAATAGTAGTAGTAGTAGGCTAGTAGTAGCAACAGTAGTAGTAGTAGTAGCAGCAGTAGTAGTAGTAGGCTAGTAGTAGCAGCAGTAGTAGTAGTAGTAATAGTAGTAGTAATAGTAGTAGTAGTAGACTAGTAGTAGCAGCAGTAGCAGTAGTAGTAGTAGTAGTAGTAGGCTAGTAGTAGCAGCAGTAGCAGTAGTAGTAGTAGTAGTAGTAGGCTAGTAGTAGCAACAGTAGTAGTAGCAGTAGTAGTAGTAGTAGGCTAGTAGTAGTAGCAGCAGTAGTAGTAGTAGGCTAGTAGTAGCAATAGTAGTAGTAGTAGTAGCAGTGGTAGTAGTAGTAGGCTAGTAGTAGCAGCAGCAGTAGTAGTAGTAGGCTAGTAGTAGTAGTAGTAGTAGTAGTAGTAGTAGTAATATCAGTAGTAGTAGTAGCAGTGGTAGTAGTAGTAGGCTAGTAGTAGCAGCAGTAGTAGTAGCAGTAGTAGTAGTAACAGTAGTAGTGGTAGTATTAGTAGGCTAGTAGTAGCAGCAGTAGTAGTAGCAGTAGTAGTAGTAGTAGGCTAGTAGTAGTAGTGGCAATAGTACCAGCAGTAGTAGGCTAGTAGCAGCAGCAGCAGCAGTAGTAGTAGTAGGCTAGTAGTAGCAGCAGCAGTAGTAGCAGTAGTAGTAGTAGGCTAGTAGTAGTAGTAGTAGTAGTAGTAGTAGTAGTAGTAGCAATAGTAGCAGCAGTAGTAGGCTAGTAGCAGCAGCAGCAGCAGCAGTAGTAGTAGTAGTAGTAGTAGTAGTAGTAGGCTAGTAGTAGTAGTAGTAGTAGTAGTAGGCTAGTAGTAGCAGCAGTAGTAGTAGCAGTAGTAGTAGTAACAGTAGTAGTGGTAGTATTAGTAGGCTAGTAGTATCAGCAGTAGTAGTAGTAACAGTAGTAGTGGTAGTATTAGTAGGCTAGTAATAGCAGCAGTAGTAGTAGCAGTAGTAGTAGCAGTAGTAGTAGGCTAGTAGTAGTAGTAGGCTAGTAGTAGTAGCAGTAGTAGTAGTAGTAGGTTAGTAGTATCAGCAGCAGTAGTAGTAGTAGGCTAGTAGTAGTAGTAGTAGTAGTAGTAGTAGTAGTAGTAGTAGCAATAGTAGCAGCAGTAGTAGTAGCAGTAGGCTAGTAGTAGCAGCAGTAGTAGTAGCAGTAGTAGTAGTAGTAGGCTAGTAGTACCAGCAGCAGTAGTAGTAGTAGGCTAGTAGTAGCAGTAGTAGTAGTAGTAGTACTAGTAGCAGCAGTAGTAGTAGTAGTAGCAGTAGTAGTATTAGTAGGCTAGTAGTAGTAGTAGTAGTAGTAGTAGTAGTAGTAGTGGTAGTAGTAGCAGTAGTAGGCTAGTAGTAGTAGTAGCAATAGTAGCAGCAGTAGTAGGCTAGTAGCAGCAGCAGTAGTAGTAGTAGTAAAAGTAGTAGTAGTAGTAACAGTAGTAGTAGTAGCAGTAGTAGTAGGGTCTAGTAGTAGTAATAATCACAATCATAATAATCATAATAATAATAATAATAATAATAATTTTGTTGTTTTTAGTGGGTTTTTTTACTACGCTGTATAAACATCTCAGGTTATTTAGCGGCTGAATGAAATAAAGGTGATAATTCCCGGTGAAATGAGTCCGGGGTCCAGCACCGACAGTTACCCAGCCTTTTCGAATATTGGACTGAGGGCAAACCCCGAGAGAAACCTCAACCAGATAACTTGCCCCGACCGGGATTTGAACTCAGGTCACATGGTTTCGCGGTCAGACGCGCTAACCGTTATTCCAAGGTGTGGACAGTAGTAATGGTAGTAATAGTAGTAACAGTAGTAGTAGTAGTAGTAGTTTTAGAACTGGGGTGTGCCATTGTACGGCAATGTATGAAGCCTTTTAAATACATTTTCACTTTTGCTCGTTATGGTACAGTTAGAGACATAAAAAATGCAAAAAATTCAGTATTACAAAGAAAATTACATACTTATCTCCTTTCAAGGGTATCACAGAATCACAAATCTTGTTTTAAATGGAAGCTAAAAGGCTGCTAATCAATTTTATGCTCGACCATGCCGAAATGTAGTAATTATACACCTGGTAGCAGTCCTTTAATGCATGTCATTAAAGTACATCTACTCATTAAAGTACAGGTCTTCAGCCAATCACAACTCAGTTTACAGGTGTTCAGCCAATGACAGGTCAGCTTTGTACCGTTATAAAACAGCAAGTATCGATTATTCTCGGATATGCAATCGAAAGAGAATTAGCGAAAAGTCACGGAGACTGGAAATCCAATACTGTCGCAGAAGGTTATGTTCTGTTACTATAATAATTAGCGTTAATTGTAAATAATATTCAAATAAATTCAATTTTTCATCTCGTTTTCAATGTCGAATTCAATAATCAAGGTTATATCAAGTTTAACGGGATTACATCAAGGTCAATGACATTATTGTTCCTCGGAAAAAATCAATACTTTCGCGTCTGCGCACATCTCACAATTCACGACCTAGAACAAGGCCACTTCCGATCTTATCAGATACAAATAAAATGTATACATCTGGATACCGGTAATTTCAAGTTAGAAATATGGTCGAGCATAAAAAGTCGTATGAAACTCGCCTATAATGGTAATTAAGAAGCTGGTTAAAATTATGAAACGAGCGCTAGCGCTCGTTTCATAAACATCCATACCCGCTTCTTAATTACTATCATTATAGGCTAGTTGCATAATGTACTATTATTTCGTGATTTTTGGAAATTTTGATTTTTATGTTTTTATTTTGCATTTTTATGAACACAAAGAACAATTGCATGTCTATTTTTAACGTATTATTTAATTTTAAATTTGACAATTTCCTCTTACAGTACAGAATTATTCATGTCCATGTATTGTGGGTCCCTATCACCACGGCATGGCGCGTCCTCAGGTTGCGGATCGAGGAGACGAATGGCGGGCTTATGTTAGGGCGGCAATTACCTCAGGGTTACTTAAAAGCGAGTAAGTAGTAAGTAGAATTATTCATGTAAAATGTGAGAACATGCCCTGAAAGTTTATTCAATTATCTCTATTATTGTCTTAGATAGCCTATTACGTATTAAATGTTGAAAAATGTAAAATAAACAAACCCCGGATATTCAAGAGGACTGGAGCGCAGCGTCTATTTATAATGGCGTAAAAGCAATTATTTTCTTTCTAACGATCTTGAAATTTCGCTCAAATTAAGTCAATACTATGAAGTATTCTCAGGCTAAAAATAAAAAAGAATGTTAATTTTTACACATATGAAGGATACACGGGAAAAACGATCAAGGTCCATCAAAAATCGAAATTGAGTTAATAATGCTATCTTATAGTGGAAAGGAAGCTCTATCATGTGGTCTAGCTTACTTACTTACTTACAAATGGCTTTTAAGGAAACCGAAGGTTCATTGCCGCCCTCACATAATCCCGCCAGCGGTCCCTATCCTGTGCAAGATTAATTCAGTCTCTATCATCATATCCCATCTCCCTCCAATCCATTTTAATATTATCTTCCCATCTACGTCTCGGCCTCCCTAAAGGTATTTTTCTCTCCGGTCTCCCAACTAACACTCTATATGCATTTCTGGATTCGCGCATACGTGCTACATGCCCTGCCCATCTCAAACGTCTGGATTTAATGTTCCTAATTATGTCAGGTGAAGAATACAATGCGCAACTAACACTCTATATGCATTTCTGGATTCGCGCATACGTGCTACATGCCCTGCCCATCTCAGACGTCTGGATTTAATGTTCCTAATTATGTCAGGTGAAGAATACAATGCGTACAGTTCTGTGTTGTGTAACTTTCTCCATTATCCTGTAACTTCATCCCGCTTAGCCCCAAATATTTTCCTAAGCAACTTATTCTCAAATACCCTTAACCTATGTTCCTCTCTCAGAGTGAGAGTCCAAGTTTCACAACCATAAAGAACAACCGGTAATATAACTGTTTTATAAATTCTAACTTTCAGATTTTTTGACAGCAGACTAGATGATAAGAGCTTCTCAACCGAATAATAACAGGCATTTCCCATATTTATTCTGCGTTTAATTTCCTCCCAAGTGTCATTTACATGTGGTCTAGCTAGTAATAAGAAATCATCGTTCTTGACATTCCATTACGTCAATTTCTATTAATACACACATAACCCTTCTATGCCCAAGGTTGCGGGTTCGATCCCGGGTGAGGTCGATGGCATTTAAGTGTGCTTAAATGCGACAGGCTCGTGTCAGTAGATTTACTGGCATGTAAAAGAACTCCTGCGGGACAAAATTCCGGCACATCCGGCGACGCTGATATAACCTCTGCAGTTGCCAGCGTCGTTAAATAAAACATAACATTTTAACACACATAACTAACTATTTAAGTGCTTAAACTTTAAAATTCATGTTTCTCGAAACTTTCTAAAATGGACCTTGATCTTTATTCCCGTGTACCCTTCATATTTGATCATTCCTGTAGGCCCTTCCCCTTAACGCTTAGCCGCAAGCGAAGAGAAGTGTTAGAATCTTTGAATATGAAGACGGAAAGGATCGAAAATCCAATCCACAATGCCTAAATCATGATACAGACTAATGATTGTACCGATGTAATTCAGTTTTATTTTATAAATATCAATCCTACAGCCTCGTAATAACTATATGTTTGTCTGAAAGACGCTCCTGCAAACTGTAATCAAATAAAATCCAGTTGTTTTGCAGCTTGTGTAATTGAAATCGCTTACCCAGGCACGGGCTGGTATTGCTTTCTATAATAAACAGGAATTCATTTCGTTAATTTAGTTCCGCTGTTAAGTAAAATAAAGAGTAACGACACAAACATGCGCATTAGGACGCCCGATAAAGCACAGAGAGAGCGCTTACACAGATGTAATTAATCAGACACATTAAGAGCCGCCATGATGGCGTGATAACAAAACACTCGCGACTGTCGTGAGACCGTCACCATGGATGCACTGCAACAAAGAAGAAAATAAAGAAGCGCTTCAGGTAAATTGCGATTACTTTTTCATATTATTAGTGACGACAGAAAATTCATTCTGTAGACGAAAGTAAAGAAGGGTTCGTTAATATCTGTGTCAGTTTATATGAATTGCAAAAAGTGACGGGATTTTTTATTCTCATTGACTGCGTAACTACGTTTTTATTTTAATTTCTTGTTATCATTTTATTAATTTTATATTATACTAGTGGCTTGTGCAGCAAATGATGCAAACTAAGTTCATTGGACGTTCAAATAAACATTTTTCCGATTTATTTTCAGTGAAGAATACCAGATATTCTGAACGTTATTTGCTTCCATAATAATGAAAGATACTCTCTCTCGAGCCAATACTGAAGAGAACCACGCATATAAATATCTACACCACACCGCCATTAAATATATGAAAAAGACCCAACCCCACTTGATTAATAATTATAAAAATATTTGATTTTTAATAATATTATTTTCTTACGTAAGTTTTATGGCGTTCAGTAACATATAGGTACAGTACTATATATACTATATAGCCGCCACTCAGTAAGATACAGAAATCAAAATCTAACTTAAGTTATTCTCTACATCTACTTGTATAACCCCAAAACGTTTCACTTTCATATCATCAATATAGCGTTAATATGTATAATTAATGAAAAATAGTCACATAATGGCATTAACTACAATAATATTTCATTTCTAATGGTAATAATGTCATCAAACCACCTTAAGTTTTGTAGTTTTTAATATCCAATACACAGCTGTACCCAGAAAATTACACACCACAGAATCGAACCTGTAAATTATTTTTAGTAAGTTAAGTTTTTAATAAACAATTTAATTAGATCTCTAAATATGTCAGCATTCTTGCAGATCATGGCCTTCGTGTAATATTGTTTACTGTAGTGTGTGTTTTGTTTTATTCTGAAATGCAATTAGCTAGTTCTCAAAACTGATGATAAATGGATTTTGTAAAATAGGAAAATTGTGTTGAAAAATTGACATTTCACTGAAAACTACTATTTTTCTGAAAAACTTAGAGTTCCAAGCTTCAAAAACAGGTATCATTTATTAAAATCCGTTCAGTCGTTTTCCCGTAATTTCCATAACCAGTTCAAATTATATGTATTATTTCATATTAACGAAAACATTATGAGAATTAAATGATACTAATCTCTGAATTAATTGTTGAAACTAATCTGATATCACTGCCGCATTTTACGTAGTCCGACATATATACTAACGCTGTTTTCATCACTGCATGACGTCACTGATTCCTGTTACACATAAAATGTGACATTTTCCCGTTTGTGCCTCTAACAAAGAAGTAGAGCTCAATGGGATGATGTTTGGATTTTTGTTAATTTGCCACAAGCTTGAGAACGTAAACTTTAAAAATAATAAGTAGTAAAGCATGAAACTTTCATGTGCTCACAATTTCTTTAAAAGGACTCGAGTTTACATAAGTCAATATAAAGAAGATTTCATTCATTTTTCCCCATGTTGTAACATATTTTACTGCAAATATCAGTTAGTTAAGGCTAGTTCACATGTTCACAAGTAAATTATGTACAATACATGGTGCAGGGTACATTGGAACAAACGGATGGACATCCTAATGAAAATAGGTGTGGATTGGAAAGAGAGGTGGATGTTCAGTGATCTTTATACGAAACAACGAGTCAAAGTGAGGACAGGAGAAGAAATGTCAGAAGGAAGTGAAATAGGGAGATGAGTACAAGGATGCCCTTTATCACCTACCCTGTTCAACATCTACTTGAAGAATTTGGTGAAAAACTGTTTTCAGAACAAGGAAGGAGTGATAGTAGGAGCAAGAAGAATAAAGTGCATACGATTTGCTGATGTTATGGCATTGTTAGCAGAAAAGAAGACGATACAAAGGAATATGCTACTGGAACTAAATGACAGCTTTCAGCAGTATTGTATGAAGATAAATGCAAACAAACTGAAGACCATACTTACTTACTTACTTACTTACTTACTTACTTACTTACTTACTTACTGGATTTTAAGGAACCCGGAGGTTCATTGCCGCCCTCACATAAGCCCATCATTGATCCCTATTCTGAGCAAGATTAATCCAGTCTCTATCATCATATCCCTAAAATCCATTTTAATATCATCTTCCCATCTACGTCTCGGCCTCCCTATAGGTATTTTTCCCTCCGGCCTCCCAACTGACACTCTATATGCATTTCTGGATTCGCCCATACGTTCTACATGCCCTGCCCATCTCATACGTCTGGATTTAATGTTCCTAATTATGTTAGGTGAAGAATACAATGCGTGCAGGTCTGTGTTGTGTAACTTTCTCCATTCTCCTGTAACTTCATCTCTCTTAGCCCCAAATATTTTCCTAAGCACTTTATTCTCAAACACCCTTAACCTATGTTCCTCTCTCAAAGTGAGAGTCCAAGTTTCACAACCATAATGAACAACCGGCAACATAACTGTTTTATAAATTCTAACTTTCAGTTTTTTTTTTTTTTTTTTTTTTTTTTTTTTTTTGGGTAGACTGAATGATAAAAGCCTCTCAACCGAATAATAATAGGCATTTCCCATATTTATTCTGTGTTTAATTTCCTCCCGAGTATTGTTTATATTTGTTACTGTTGCTCCAAGATATTTGAACTTCTCCACCTCTTCAAAAGATAAATTTCCAATTTTTATATTTCCATTTCGTACAATATTCTCATCACGAGACATAATCATATACTTTGTCTTTTCGGGATTTACTTCCAAACCTATCTCTTTACTTGCTTCCAGTAAAATTTCCGTGTTTTCCCTAATCGCTTGTGGATTTTCTCCTAACATATTCACGTCATCCGCATAGACAAGCAGCTGATGTTACCCGTTCAATTCCAAACCGTCTCTGTTAAAAATGAAGACCATAGTTGTCGGAAAATAAAGAAGGTAAACTTGCGAATATTAAATTGCAGGTTGCTTAAGGGAAAGGATTTGGAAATGTAAGGGTTGATGCAGAAGTAAGAATATCGATGTCAGCTGTTAGACCAATTATTATACCAATTATTTCATACACACCAGAAACATGGCCAAACGCAAGTGAAGAGATTTTTTAAGAACATGTAGGCCTAATCTAAGTTAGCAAATAAAATACTACAACTAGATTAAATATTAAATTGGCTTAAAAATGAAACAAAGGTATGGGTGATCCAGTAAGTGGTATGGAAAATAAAAATATCTTAAAACAGTGAAGGAAATTTTGCAATAATTGAAAAAGAAAACATACATGGGCCAAGAGGAAAGTGTAAATAGAACAGAGGCAGATTAATTGTGAGAATAGGAAAAAATATTTATTTGGAAGGAGTCGACGAAAACGAATAAGCTAAATGTAGTTGTCTATAGAAAAATAATTACTAATGGATCTACTTTAAACTAGGGAAGAATACAAAACAGGAAGTAGACTACAGTACTGTGAAGATTAGTTGGGACAAACAGAAAATTAGAGATACAAGCTTGATATGAACATATATATTATTTTAATGTACCGAAGTACATATGATATTTCCATGCAGATATTCTGCGTCATCATACGATGAAAGAGTAATGGAACGGAGTGCACCTCAGCACATGTGTGGACTTCAGTCCTACGTTCACAGACATCTATGATGTAGTGCAGAGGGCGGCCACTAGAGGGAACCCAAGAGTTGGAACTTAAACTGAGACGATTCTGTCCGACGTCGGGGTGAGTATCCGGTGTGGCTTAGTGGATAAAGCATCAGCACGTAGAGCTGAAAACCCGGGTTCAAATCCCGGCGCCGGAGAGAATTTTTCTCCGTTCCATTACTCTTTCATCGTTTGATATGAACATTTATCATTTTTATTTTACATTTTAATAAGAAATGCGACCTCCTTTCACTTTAATTACTTCTTTCACCCTCTTACATACTGAATCTATGAGTTTTGCGCACATTTTCTTCACTTCTGAGACGCAGTACCAGACTTCGCTGCCACTCTCGATCATCATCTTTCATGGTGCTTGACAATCTTTGACACGCTGGATTTCGTAACGCCAACTGCATCTGCTATCTTTCTTAGGCTCACTTCCGTATTTTCACTTAGAACAATAATCTTTGCTCTTTTACGGGGTGTGGTATATATAGAAAACTAAAAAAAATTCCTTCGAAAAGTAATATCAGGTAAGATGAGGGCCAATATGTCCTAACATCGCTAAATATGAATTCAGACTAAATACAGTAAGGAACGGTCTCTTAAGGGGAGAGGATGGCATTTTTTAAAACTTTTTTCCTATTTGGTGTAAAATATTATTTTTTTTTTGTATGTAGAGAGCTCATAGCTGTGGCAACTCAACCAAATAAAAATATTTTGAAAAAAAAAATTATTTGGGGGCCCAAATTTGAAAAAAAAATATATACCCAATGCAGGATTGTACTAAAACCGATATATCTAAACAGTTTTTACAGATAGATTCAAACTGTTTTTTGCAATATATTTCCAAAAGCATGTTCTACAAACTGTCTGTAACAGAATTTTGATATTAGTCCCTACGTTTGTAAAATAAACAATTAAAATTTAATAACAATTTTCTGATTTCCTTTCTTGCAAACAAACGGACGTATTTTTAAAATGAAATCAATTAACAAAATTCTGTTACAGAGAAACGTTTCCTAATAGTCTAAAGAATGTGTGTTCTAAATTTCACGCATGTATCTTTAATAGTTCAGAAATTATATCCATTTTTGTCTGGCAATGTAGCAAAAAAAAAATGAAGTTACTGGAAACCGATAAAAGCGGGCGTGTGATTTAAAAATCCATAGCGCAGGAAGTTTAAAAATGACGTCTCAACATCCGATAACGGCACAAATACCCACAAAATGTTATGCAATTCATTCCACACATATCAAAGAGTATTTTAAAGAAAAAAAAATTTTTGAAAATTTAATTTACCGGAAACAACAATAAAAATGGGCGAGTGATTTAAAAATCCATAACGCAGGAAGTTTAAAAATGACGTCTCAACATCCGATAAGGGCACAAAAACCCACAAAATGTTATGCAATGCATTCCACACAAATCAAAGAGTATTTTAAAGAAAAAAATTTTGAAAATTTAATTTACAGGAAACAACAATGAAAGTGGGCGAGTGATTTAAAAATCCATAATGCAGGAAGTTTAAAAATGGTGACTCAACATCCGATAAGGGCACAAATACCCACAAAATGTTATGCTATGTATTCCACACATATCACAGAGTATTTTAAAGAATTTTTTTTTATTTACTCATTTTTCACCAAAAAATACCATTCTCTCCCCTTAAGTTAATCGTCTTTCTGGCTCATTTCTGTGATGTTCTAAAACGAAGGGTATAGAGCAACAATGCAATTTATTGTGTAACGTAAAATTCGGTCTTGTCCCAACTAATCTACACAGTACTGTACTTCGTAAATTTAGAAAAATTTCTTGAACTCATTATTATATTACCGCTTGTTCTATATGGTTGTGAAGCTTGGACTCTCACTTTGAGAGAGGAATAGAGATTAAGGGTGTTTGAGAATAAGGTTCTTAGGAAAATATTTGGGGCTAAGAGGGATGAAGTTACAGGAGAATGGAGAAAGTTGCACAACGCAGAGCTGCACGCATTGTATTCTTCACCTGACATAATTAGAAACATTAAATCCAGACGTTTGAGATGGGCAGGGCATGTAGCACGTATGGGCGAATCCAGAAATGCATATAGAGTGTTAGTTGGGAGGCCAGAGGGAAAAAGACCTTTGGGGAGGCCGAGACGTAGGTGGGAAAACAATATTAAAATGGATTTGAGGGAGGTGGGATATGATGGTAGAGACTGGATTAATCTTGCTCAGGATAGGGACCGATGGCGGGCTTATGTGAAGGCGGCAGTAAACCTTCGGGTTCTTTAAAAACCAGTAAGTAAGTAAGTAAACTCAGGATTATAGCATTAAGATAAAAAAGGTATTTTGCTGACACTATCAAGCACTCAAGGGGTGGGCTTCTTAAAAGAGCACAATATCGATTAATAAATGTAAAATTCCGTGACGTCCTTCTGCTATATTGACAAGACTGCATTAAGCAGGATGGCAGGCTCCTGTCTTGTCTGTTATAATATAATTCGATTTTCACTGAGCATTATCCACTCGGCCTGGCAGGGGATGACGGCTCGGATAAGTTTTTAAGGACATAAAACACACCCCTTCTTCGTAAACTAAAGCAAGTGGATTTGGGTACAGACTGAAAGGTCTCTAAAACTTACAAATAATAAACGATGCTTCTGTACTGAAAGCAAATACGACTTACATTGGAAGCAGTGACTTGAAGAGGAAATAAGTCCATTTCTTGTCAAAGATAAATTGAGAATTCGCTCCGCTTCTTGCTCTTCATGTTATGAATTACTCTAAAGATAAAGTTGTAATGAGTGAACTGCAATTCCTGTACCTAATGGCGGCTCAAATTCATATGTAAAGGGAAAAATTCCATTTAAATATAAGTTTAAATATAAATTTTTATCATTCCTCAAGCTGTGGAATAATGCAAAACAGAACTTTTAATGAGTAGTAGTACTGCTGCTTATTAGGTCTGCAGTTTCTAGTGGTGGAAAAAAAATGTAAGTCCATTTTGAGTGAAAAAAATAAGTCCAGATATTCGTCTTGCTTCTTATTTTTAAGTCATATCGAAGAGGTGGAAAAATTCAAATATCTCGGAGCAATAGTAACAAATATAAATGACGCTCTGGAGGAAATTGAAAGCAGAATAAATATGAGAAATGCCTGTTGTTATTCGGTTGAGAAGCTTTTGTCATCTAGTCTGCTGTCAAAAAGTTAGAATTTATAAAACAGTTATATTACCGGTTGTTCTGTATGGTTGTGAGACTTGGATTCTCACTTTGAGAGAGGAACAGAGATTAAGAGTTTTTGAGAATAAGGTACTTAGGAAAATATTTGGGGCTAAGAGGGATGGAGTTACAGGAGAATGGAGAAAGTTACACAACACAGAACTGCACGAATTGTATTCTTCATCTGACATAATTAGGAATACTTAATCCAGACGTTTGAGATGGACAGGGCATGTAGCACGTATGGGCGAATCCAGAAATGCATATAGAGTGTTGGTTGGGAGGCCGGAGGAAAAAAGACCTTTGGAGAGGCCGAGATATAGATGGGAGGATAATATTAAAATGGATTTGAGGGAAGTGGGATATGATAGAGACTGAACTAGTCTTGCAAAGTGTAGGGACCGATGGCGGGCTTATGTGAGGACGGCAATGAAACTCTGGGTTCCTTGAAAGCCATAAGTAAGTAAATAAGTAAGTATATTGCGAAAAATAGAATTTGCAATACGTTAGATGTATAATTTATGTAACTTAAGGCCTACAATTTATATTAATATTAAAATGTAAACAAGTTCATCTTCAGTCAAAAATAAGTTGATATGGACAATGACTTATAAAATTGTTCTTTTACACAAATAAAAAATAAAATAGTTTTCATATTATTATGTTGACGTTGATATACATGCATCTATAAATGATGATAATTTTTGTCAAAACCATCTCCTTTCCATTATATACGAATGCTGCTGCAAAACTCTCCCTTTCCATGTTATAGCAATGTACCGAAGTACATATGATATTTCCATGCAGAAATTCTGCATTATCATATCATGAAGGATCGGTGGAGCGGATGGTCCTTCATCTCCCTTTCCAACTCCCTGTTCACAGCAGAACTTCCCTTTTCCATTAAGTAATTTTGTAACTAAGCTCTCCTTTCTTGTTTGTTGTACATTATTCAAGTAACACTGAAAATTTGGCCCTTTCCTTGCCAACTACCAGTGATTGAATTGTTATCATTATCAGAGAGTACAGAAGTCAATCATTAATCGAAATCACTGCCGAGATTGCCGCACAGAAAAAAAAAACATTGGAAGTCTAGGGATGCAGAATATTCCGCTTTACTGTCATTGTTTTTATGCAAATTCGAACAAAATAGATGAAGATTGTTGTATTTTGAAGTACACTTTTCAGAGCTTTCCACAGAGAATATCTCGAGCAAAAGTACCAAACAATTCCCGTAAAACATCAGCAAACAAGTACCTACGTCAGAACTAAACAAGGGCCAATACAGGTAGTTTAAGCGCCAAAAACGTTCTTGCCTTATTTGGGGATGTACAGATACATAGTCCAAAACTTATGCAGAAAACTTTTAAGCACTGGATTTTCCCCTAAAGAAAAGAGCCTTCTTGAAACTTAAAGAACAGAATCCCGACTGCTTACTGATTTTTATTTATTGGCATTCGTAAATTAACCGAATTTCCTATATTGGTCAAGTGACAATCCACGTGAGGCTCACCAACACCCGCTTCATTCTTCAAAGGTTACGGTATGGTGTGTAATATATGTGACTGGCATAACTGGGCCATATTTCTTTCAAGATGACGATGGAACAACAGTGATTGTGATGGCTGCTCGATACACTGACATGGTAGAAACATTTCTTCAGCCACAATTAGCAAGATTTATTCATCGGGTGTGTTATCAGCAAGATCACACACTGCCATTATAAGTATGGAAACATTGCGAAGAATATTTCCAGGTCGTCTGATTTGGAGGTGCGGTGATTTAAATTGGCCTCCCAGATACCCAGATTTGTCAGCTTCTGATTACTTTCTTTGGGGGTATCTTAAGATCCGCGTGTACCAAACTCGTCCCGCCACCTTGGATGATCTTAAGGCTAACATAAGGCAAGAAATTCAAAGAGTACCACAGAGCATGTTACAACATGTGTTTTAAGATATTCCTAAACGTCTCTAAGAATGCATCACTGAGGAAGGTGGACATTTACGTTACATCATTTTCAAAAAGTGGACATTTTCAAAGGTAGACTTCATCTCCAAGATTTCATTTTTGCTGCAATACTTACTTACTAGCTTTTAAGGAACCAGGAGGTTTATTTCCGCCCTCACTTAAGCCCGCCATTGGTCCCTATCATGAGCAAGATTAATCCAGTCTCTATCTTCGTATCCCACCTCCCTCAAATTCATTTTAATATTATCCTCCCAGCTACGTCTAGGTCTTTTTCCCTCTGCCTCCCAACTAACACTCTATAAGCATTTCTGGATTCGCTCATACGTGCTACATGCCCTGCCTATCTCAAACGTCTGGATTTTATGTTCCTAATTATGTCAGGTGAAGAATACAATGCGTGCAGTTCTGTGTTGTGTAACTTTCTCCATTCTCCTGTAACTTCATCTCTCTTAGCCCCAAATATTTTCCTAAGAACCTTATTCTCAAACATCCTTAATCTATGTTCCTCTCTCAAAGTGAGAGTCCAAGTTTCACAACCATACAGAACAACCGGTAATATAACTGTTTTATAAATTCTAACTTTCAGATTTTTTTACAGCAGAGTGGATGATAAAAGCTTCTCAACCGAATAATTACAAGCATTTCCCTTATTTATTCTGTGTTTAATTTCCTCCCGAGTATCATTTATATTTGTTACTGTTGATCCACCTCTTCGAAAGATAAATTTCCAATTTTTATATTTCTATTTCGTACAATATTCTCGTCACGATACATAATCATATATTTTGTCTTTTCGGAATTTACTTCCAAACCGATCGCTTTACTTGGTTTAAATAAACTTCCCTCGTTTTCCCTAATCGTTTGTGGATTTTCTCCTAACATATGCACGTCATCAGGATATACAATAAGCTGATGTAACCCGTTCAATTCCAAACCCTCTCTGTTACCCTGGACTTTTTAATGATATACTCTAGAGCAAAGTTAAAAAGTAAAGATGATAGTGCATCTCCTTGCTTTGGCCCACAGTGAATTGGAAACGCATCTGACAGAAACTTTTTTGCTGCAATATGACTGTAAAATATTTACTGAAGTAAATATGTTAATTATTGACAAAAGAAAATAGTCTTCTCTGCCGGATTCGCGTACGTGACACTAATGTCTATTTCTTGTATGTATTCATACATCCCTCATATAATATCTCTGCAATGCATATGTGTGTAGCAACCTGGATAGATATTGCTTCGCTAACAATCCAGTATTTAGCTACGGAATGCTGACAACTTATTTTATTTCTGTTGGAATGACTCGTATATTAAGCTAATCTCTTTAAACATAGAGCTGCCGCATGCAGAAGGCTTCGCTAATTTATTTCTGCATTGTTTAGTCTTGGTTCGCAGCCAAGTCATCGGCTCTCATGTGTCGTAATGGCTCTGTCAATTACCGCTCTTAATTCTCTTATTTAAATTCATGCAATTCGAAACACAGGACTGAAGTGCTGCTAAAAGCTTGAACTTAAAACAAACCAAGTTCCATGCGAAACAAACATCCTATTTTCTTTTACTGTATCTCCTGTTTTATATTGTTTGTATTATTTTATTTCTATTTCTCTTGTTTGTTTGCAATTATATTCTTTATTCTGTATATTTAAATTTAAATAAATAAATAAGTAAATAAATAAATAAATAAAATAAATAAATTTCAAAATACTGCACATAACATAAATCGTCATCATAGATCTTACAGAGCTTTTTGAGTAATATTTTTGGTTGATCTGTGGATAAGCTTCAGGGCTTCTACCGCGTTATCTTGGTGTTATTGGCTGACGTTTCGACCGCTGTGTTGTGGCCATCTTCAGAGCAGTTGTTGGATAAGGAAATAAAGAGTATGGCCTGACATTTCTCTCGAAAAATCGAAAAATCGAAAGAGAACTGTGAGGACAAATTTAAAAGGTACGCAAAACGCGTCCTTGCAAGGGGTTGGGGGCTGTACAAAACTAAATATGTGAGCTCCAAGCCTGTTGGCCACTAGTCTCACTCCGGGTTACGCTGCTCCACTGAAGGAGCTCTAGAAAATTTTGAAGGGGATGCCGAAATTGGACGTAACCAACATCGGGCACGGTATCAAGGTCACTCTTTCGGACCTCATGAGGGCCAGTATTTAATATGAATACTCCCCTTCATACAGACCTCAACCGGATTGGACAACGTAGGACCAATCAGATGCCAGAAGGAGAACCTACGACCTATCACAGCAAATACTCCCCCCATCGAGACTACTATATATATAAGAGCTGGCAGACTATTTCCTTAACCAAGAACTGCTCTGAAGATGGCCACAACACAGCGGTCGAAACGTCAGCCAATAACACCAAGACAACGCGGTAGAAGCCCTGAAGCTTATCCACACATCCTGTACACCAGCCGTGGAAGCTTACGCGAACACTTAATATTTTTGATTACTTATTCAACAACCTCCACCCACTCCCATATAAAAACTAATTCAGAAATGACAGGATGATAACTTGAAAATATGACGATATCTCTGAAATAATTTATTATGAAAAGTCTTACTTCTTTACTTCTTCCTTCATTACTTTTGCAAAAAGTGTAATTAAAATAATATGTTTGAAAAGAAAATTTCATTACTCAATACATCTTAAATACAGGGACATCATTTTATTTTTACAAACATTTTTAATATTAACCTGTCTATATCTTTGGATTAAAGGTCTAGAACCGGAAGCACCGCTTGCTCCCCCTTCCAAGACTGGAGTTCGATGATACTGGCGTAAAATACAAATCACTTTACTAGGTATAGGAGGGAAGAAAATTAGTTCATCCATTTATGTAAACTAGGAAATATGGCAATTTTGAGTTTGATAATTTTCATTAGGTTTTTGGTTAATCAAAATACAGTACAGTATTAACAGTCAGTGTTTTTACTCACGAATTGAGCTATCCATTCGGACTTATTAATTATGCAGTGTATATTGTACTGTTACAGCACATTAGCGTACAATATAGAGAATGAAGTTAAATTGAAAAATAATCATGATATGGATATTTAAACACATTTTTGAAAATGGTGGCCGTTCATTTCGATACAGGCTTCAGTTCTTTTGTGCATATCATCGCACTATAGACTATTGTACCTAATTCCAATTACCAGTTTCGTCCTTCGTACTAGTAACTCATGTTGAAATAATTCTATACCTACTCTATACAAGAGTACCTCACGTAATGTAAATTTAATTTTCACTTCTGCCCAATCCGAAAAGATAAAATTACTCAGAAATGCTATCTACTGTCCGTTCAAGTGGTTTTGTCGCAGGGTCGTAGAAAGGATGGAAATCACGTGACAGTTAATTACTTAACGAGGACGTTTTATTTAAGTCATTTTAAACAGTTGTATAATATTACGTAGGCGTCCAATTCCTAACAGAAATTAATGTTTTCACAAAAGAGCTAAGACAGCCCAGCTACTAGACTTTACAGAAGGGCGAACAGAAGCAGGTGGGGGAAACCGGTATGCGACGTAGGCAAACGGACGACAGTACCTGTGCGAAAATATGATTCAATATTAAAAGTTCTTTCGTCACTGGAAAACGCGAATATATTTCTGGAACGTACTATACTCACTAACTCAGTACTGCATACGCGGCCTCGGTTCTGTGTGGAGAACGGTTGGAAGTTTAGTGGTAGAGGGGATGGGAGTGAAGTACATTCAATAACTCAAGTACAATAAAAATTGAAGTAAAAATAAAATGATGTCCCTGTATAAGGAATTTGCTGTATTGAACAGCAAGCAAATTTATACTAATTATTATTATTGTTATTTCCATAATCATAGAAATAATTTTATATCGATCATGCCTATAATATAGAACGTTTCAGTGGGAAATAAAATTTTTAATTAGCTATAGCTCCACACCCATAGGTGACTTCTAAATTAATTGCCAGTACATTGAACTGATGCACGAAATCTAGAATTTCAGTGGATACCGGCAGATAGCAGATTGCCTTCGATACTTCGTTATGACTTTAAGAAACTTGTAACGCAGAGTCGTAGTTTTTGTCTGCAAGATAAATTTATTTCTCCCCTTCCCCTCTCTCATACTCCACCGTTGCTTCGAAATCTCTTCATCTCTGTATCCTATGACCTATATATTATATTGTGACCTCATGTCATAAGCGTGGCTAACAAAAACGTTATCGTTCGCGGTTAGATTGTTTTACTCATTTTTATTTGATATTATTGCTCTGGGTCACTGGTTGAGAAGAAACTGCCTTCTGAAGAATGTACTGGAAGGAATAGTGAACGGGAGAAGAGTTCGGGGTAGAAGAAGATATCAGATGATAGACGACATTAAGATATATGGATCATATGAGGAAACAAAGAGGAAAGCAGAGAATAGGAAAGACTGGAGAATGCTGGGTTTGCAGTGAAAGACCTGCCCTTGAACAGAACATTATGAATAATAATAATAATAATAATAATAATAATAATAATTATGTTGCAAAAACGTATAATCAAAATTTGTTTGAAAAGGCGACTGGATTATCCAACAAATTTGATCCAATCCGAATTGAATGCTTTTAGAATTGACCAAATTTATAAATACTCTTTAATGACATTCTATCATAAAAATAGAATGAATTTTGTAGCTCAGCCACATGATCATAATACAAGAGAAATGAAATTCTTAAATTAGTTGAACCTAAATGTTTCACATCTGCTGCTTTACTACACAGTACAAATTATGGTCCACGTCTACATAATTCGATAATAAAATTTCATCCAGAATTGACTACTTTAAGCAATGAAATTTTCAGATCCAGAATTAAAAAAAATTATATGACAGACTTCCCTGCATTTATATTATGTCCCATGTATCGTAAAACAAGTTTATTTTTATCCTAAGTATATTTTTACTATCTTATCTTTGTTAGTATATAAAAATGACCTGTATTAATTATACTACTAATTAATAATTTAATATTAATCCACCAATCTCAACATCGTCTCTTTTTTCACTCAGTTGTTACTAGTATTATTATTTACTAATTTTATTATCATCTTTATGTGACCTTTTTTCTTAAGTATTTTGTCTACAAAGTATGTATATTTATGTAACGGAACTGTCCCCGAACACGAGCTTTGCTCTTTCGGGGTATTTTAATGTAACGTTTTTATGTATATGTTATTATTAAATCTATACTAATAATAAATATGTAGCCGAAATTTTTCTGGTAATTTTAGATTTTCCAAAAATAATTGGTCCTAACATATATAATTAACCACCCTGAAACCGAAAATCGCTTTTTTGAAATTTTTGTTTATATGTCTGTCTATCTGTCTGTCTGGATGTTTGTTACCTTTTCACGCGATAATGGCTGAACGGATTTCGACGAAAATTGGAATATAAATTAAGTTCCTTGTAACTTAGATTTTAGGCTATATGGCATTCAAAATACATTATTTAAAAGGGGGGTTATAAGGGGGCCTGAATTAAATAAATCGAAATATCTCCCTTATTATTGATTTTTGTGAAAAATGTTACATAACAAACATTTCTTTAAAATAATTTTCGATAAGTTTTATTCCTTGAAAAATGTTGATAGGACTGATATTTAATGAGATAAATGAGTTTTAAAATTAAAATAACTGCCATCTAAGGCCGTGTAATGAATTAAAAAAAATTACTTCGTCTATAAGGGGCCTTGGACAGCAACAATCGAAAGATAGACTACAGAGAATGTTTCTGTGTTTGTATGAAGTAATATCGGAAGCTAAATTAACCGATTTGTATAATTAATTATTATTTCACCATTGGAAAGTGTAGTTTTTCTAGATGGACATAATGCTATAATGTTGTTACAGTAACTTTTGATATAATATAATATAATATAATATAATATAATATAATATAATATAATATAATATAATATAATATAATATAATATAATATAATATATTATATAATATAATTTAAGTTATTTGAAGGGTTCAGAACCATAGTGGGCCAAGCACCATTTACTGAATACGTAGAAAACAAGGGTTAAAATTAAGTTATTACCATAATTCAATGGAAACCTATAACAAGTAAAATAAAATATACACATTAAATCTAAATGATGTCAATCCTCATTAAACTATGGTTGCATGTATTAAAAATTAAGAAACATGTTAAAGTAATTGTCATTGCACCAAATGAGTGTCTCTGGACCAAAATGATCGCATTTTAATTATTTGGATTAAATTTAACTTAAGTAACATATTAAACGATTTATCCTTCTATCAAACACGAATGTTCCCTGGATCAAATGTCCTATTTTAATTATGTAATTACGCACGGGTACGGCTAGTAAATAAATAAATAAATAAATAATAATAATAATAATAATAATAATAATAATAATAATAACAACAGGAGGTGAAAGAAACTAGCGAACCTAACTCATTATCTTCTGGCTTAGTTCCCACACAAGCGGTGCCTTGTTGGTATCACTTCTGAGGTTCAAATCTGTCTTCGACAGTTGAATAAAAAAGAACAACAATATGATAATGGTGATGATAATAGTATCGATAAAATAGTAATTTGTTTCCACACTATCAATAAAGAAAAATATGTTATAGTAATAGTATAGTAATACCTTAATATTTTCCAAAATCCATCGAAAAATGTAATTTATATGACAGACTTCCCTGTATTATAATACCATGTATTGTAAAACAAGTTTATTTCTATCCTAAGTATATTTTTACTGTCTTATCTTGGTTACTATATCAAAATGACCTGTACTAATTATACTATTAATAGTAACTTAATCTTAATCCACCAATCTCAACATCGTCTCTTTTTTCACTCAGTTATTACTAGTATTATTATTTACTAATTTTATTATAATCTTTATGTGAGCTTTTTCCTTAAGTATTTTGCCTACAAAGTATGTGTATCTATGTAACGGAACTGTCCCCGAACACGAGCTTTGCTCTTTCGGGATATTTTAATGTAACGTTTATATATATATATATATATATATACGTTATTATTAAATAAATAAATAAATACATAAATAATAATAATAATAATAATAATAATAATAATAATAATAACAGGAGGGGAAAGAAACTAGCCAACCTAACCCATTATCTTCTGGCTGAGTTGCCACATAAGTGGTGCCTTGTTGGTATCACTTCTGAAGTTCAAATCTGTCTTCGACAGTTGAATGAAAAAGAACAACAATATGATAATGATCATGATAAAAGTAGCAATAAAATCGTAAGTTGTTTCCACACTATCAATAAAGAAAAATATAGTAGCCTAATACCTTAGTATTTTCCAAAATCCTTCGAAAAATGTTAACTTGGCAATGCCAATGTGTGAAGTACAGGGACATCATTTCATTTTTACTTCAATTTTTATTGTACCTGAGTTTCTGAATGTACTTCACTCCCAACCCTTCTACTAATGAAGTTCAACCGTCCTCCATACAGATCCATAGTAGCCTTACGGTCACAGTAAACAGTACGTTCCAAAAATATGTTCACGTTTTCCAGTGACGAAAGAGCTTTCAATATTGAATCATTTTCGCACAGGTACTGTCGTCCATTTGCCTACGTCGTATCCCGGTTTCCCCACCAGCTTTTATTCGCCAGTTAGTGGCTGGGCTGTCTTAGCTTTTTTCTGAGAACATTAATTTCTGTTAGGAATTGGACGTCTACGTAATATTATACAACTGTTTAAAATGACTTAAATAAAAGGGCCTCGTTAAGTAATTAATTGTCACGTGATTTCCTCCCTTTCTACGACCCTACGACATAACCACTTGGACGGACAGTAGATAGTATGTCTGACTGATTTCATCTTTTCGGATTGGGCAGAAGTGAAGATTGAATTTACAGTACGTAAGATACTCTTTTATAGAGTAGGTACATAATTATTTCAACATGAATTACTAGTACGAAGAACAAAACTGGTAATTGGGATTAGGTACAATAATCTATAGTGCGATAATTTGGACATTAGAACTGAAGCCTGTATCGAAATGAACGGCCACCATTTTAAAAAATGTTTTTAAATATCCATATTATGATTATATTATTTTTAAATTTAACTTCTTCTCTATATTGTACGCTAATGTGCTGTAGACAGTATAATATACACTGCATAATGAATACGTGCGCATGGACAGCTCAGTTCGTGAGTAAAAACACTCATTGTTAATACTGTACTGTATTTTGATTAAACAAAACCTAATGAATATAATCAAATTCAAAAGCGCAATATTTCCTAGTTTACGTAAATGGATGAACTACTTTTCTTCCCTCCTATACCTAGTAAAGTGATTTGTTTGTATATTACGCCAGTATCACCGAACTCCAGTCGAGGAAGGCGGTAGCAAACGGCGTTGATCCAGAGGTATAGGCAAGTTAATATTAAAAATGTTAGTAAAAATAAAATGATGTCCCTGTATAAAGAACAGTGCAGTTGTATATTTGCGGAGTGAACCACAGTTGCGTTTGTCTACTACATTTCACCACAGTTACGCAAACAGCGGGCAAAGTAAACAACGAAAGGGCTTAGTTCAGTTCTCCTAGCGACGTTGCCATCTTTCAAGAAACTTTCATTTAAGAAACTTGTAACGCAGCGACGAAGTTTTTGTCTACAAGAGACATTTATTTCTCTTCTTCCCCTCCCTCACACTCCACCGTTCAGAGCTCCGTAAACTTACTTCTTCTGTAGTAAAATCGTTAATAACAGAGAAGAGTTAATAAAAACCAAATGAAGAGGACAAATCAACTGTGAAAGAAATAAATGAACCTTCGTCCTAGATAGGAACAGAAAATAATCTTAGCTATTACTTCCATATCTAGCCCCGGAGTGCCTCAGTCAATTTATGAATCTCAGCATGGCATGTAGGGGAGACTGTTGTACCTTTGTACCTTTTGAACATTTTTTGTTTTTTAATTTTTGCTGCTACCTAGAGGACTCAAACTGAAGTAGATGTAGAGAAAGCCGCTAAGTAGCTCTGGTCGTAGTTTCAGTTTGATTTATTGCAAAGTGTGAGTTCCGTAGACAAAAGAAGTTTTTTTAGTACCAAAAGTAAACATTTCGTTCATTGATGTATGTTTTCTAACACAAAACCAGATTGTATTTGTTAATATCTTTCAAGTACGGTGTGTTCCCCATCATCTGGTGAGTAATAACATATTTTAATTTCCATGATTTATTTGACTCTCTCAGTTTTCGGAGCTATATTTGTGTACCTTTGAACACAAAACATCTTGTACCATGGAACATGTTCCAAAGTACACGATATTACCGGTTTTTGTTTTTATTTTATTGTAAGATCATGTCACGAAGTAAGTCTGGAGTTAAGAGGTCCCCAATTGATCCGGATGTCTTGAAGAAAGCTGTTGAAGCAGTTATCGCTTCTCCAGGAAATAAAATCTCAGTCAGAGAAGCCTGCTCTGGTTTATGATTGCAAATACATTTTAAATATGATTGTCAGTTTTTACAGCTTATATTCCCTCCTATATTCCATGTGTTCCAACTTACAAGAGGGTATGTTCCAAGGTCCTGTTGTACCTTTGAACACATTACATATCTCTCCATTTTATTTTTTCCAGCCTTAATAGATCTGTAAAGCAGGAAAATAGATACAGGAAGTTGTAAAGGAATCTTCAATAATTATTTCAAGCTTTTTTTCATTTAAAAAATTTCATTTCCCAAAATTAAAAAAAATAAAATGTGAAAAGTGTTTAAAGGTACAACAGTCTCCCCTACTAAAAATAAAACGAATTACTTCCATGGTTTTCAAATGTGATGTTATCAACAACGTGTCGATCTATTCTAATGTTACAAATACAAGACTTTCTGTCCCCATGAGAAAGTCTGCTTAAGTTATCAATCTTACGAGTAAGTTATCAAAGACTGTTCCTTCTCTTATTTCCAAGGCAATTTTTTTTACTTCGTTACTTTAACGACGCTTTATCAACATGTCCACACCTGTGGAGTAACGGTCAGCGCGTCTGGCCGCGAAACAAGGTGGCCCGGGTTTGAATCCTGGTCGGGGCAAGTTACCTGGTTGAGGGTTTTCCCGGGGGTTTTCCCTCAACTCAATCCTAGCAAATGCTGGGTAAATTTCGGTGCTGGACCCCTGACTCATTTCACCGGCATTATCACCTTCATTTCATTCAGACGCTAAACAACCTGAGATGTTGATACAGCGTCGTAAAATAACACAATAAAAAAATTAAAAAAATGTGTCAACAACTAGGTTATCCACCGTCGGCGGAATTGGTGAGAGCGAGATGATATTTGGTTAGATGAGTCCGAGGATTCGCCATAAATTACCTAACACTCGCCTTACAGTTACGGAAAAAGTCCAACCAGGTAATCAGCCCAACTCACGACCGAACGCAACCCCGAATCGGCAGACAAACGCGCTACCGCCTGAGCTGCGCCGGTGCTGCACAAAAATTTTTATTTTGACGAATTTTATCTGGAGGAGAAATTTTATTCCATGAAGCTTGTACAGAAATGTTATTTTCTACGGACAGGAATAAGACCTCAACAGAATATGCTGAGAATTGTTAAGTATGTAAGAAAATTTAAAATTCCTGCAACGACTCTTCAAGTTCTCGTCAAAGAATGTTCTTCTGGCTTTCGCTTTCTGAGACGAGACAGGGCGTGCTGCAAGTTGCGGTCCTTATAGTGAGTACCGCAGCATCCAGCAGCAGCAGCAGCCTCAATCGATACGCTAACCTCGCGTGACCCAGTGACCCCGACAGCAGCGCCCTCCAGTGCCGCACTGGCCGCCACTGCGAGATGCCAACAGGTCATTCGGAGATGACGAGAACGACATTCAAATTTATTACATGAACAAGATATGGGACGTGGGAGTCGCCGCGAAAGAAGGGACTTCACACTCACAGTCGATATTGTTGTACAAGACTGGGAAGCAAGGAACATTTCGACAGCAGCGGGTTTCACTTGCTTATAAGAGTTGCCGCTAGGAACGTGTACATTCACCAGTTGCTGGATTACCCAACAGATGTCTCTTCCTCCGTGAAAACTTTACGTATGGGGCAGTGTTTTCGTTGTAAGAGAAATTAACAATGGCTATTTAAGTTTCTCTCTTTCAGGAGAGTCCTAGAATTTCTGTACATTAATAATAATAAAAAAATGTTCACAATGTTTACAATATTTTCCTATACTCTATTCTACTCTATACTTGTTTTTTTTTTTTAAAGATGGGACATGACAGTTAAGCGGCTGAGCTTGGAATTACAGTGCTATGTTGCCAATATGGACCACCACGCTGCCAGTTGATGGAAGCTAGCAATTGTCGTTAAGATGACTGACGTTAAAACATTCATTGACAATTGACGTGAAGGTAAGAAAACAATACAAAAATCGATAGAGAATCAAAGACGAAACGTACCAATACTAACACTGTGTGCACAATAAATGTCGCGATGAGAGCTATTAAGCACTCGCCATGTGGGAACTGTAAGTTTGGCAACTCAACCGTTGTTACCATAGCAACAGGCCTACCACGCTAAGTGACATTCAGTTGTTTTATCCGATCGCAAAGCTCCTGTCATGTCCCATCTTTAAAAAAAAACAAGTATACTTGTAATGTTGTTTAGTCAGTCAACTGTCCGAAGACAGATCTGAACTCACAATTGATACCAAGAAGGCACCACTTATGAGGCAACTAGGTCAGGAGATAATGGGGTAGGGTGGCCAGTTCCTTTCCCTCTCCATTTCATACATCGCCGACTAGCTACATATTACACTAATCAGACTTCAGATGTATACAAAGAATTTATTGTTCTTCCTCTGACACATTGTGAAATGAGATGTACTGCCTGGTAATGGATGTACATATTAGCCAGAACCTCAATCAGAGGATACTTGTAATGTGGAAGTAAATTTCTCGATATAAATAATTTAAGAATTTCTGTTTTGTATGTATGTATGTATGTATGTATGTATGTATGTTATAAAGTCCTTAAGCCTACTTTAAATATATTTTTGGTTATTGGTAAAGCCTTTAGTAAGTCTGCAGGTAAAGCTGGTGACAAGAGACTAAAGAGAAGCGACAAGGGAATAGAGAACAGACAAGAGGCAAGAGAACAGTAAGAGACAAGAGATAATAAGATGAGACAAGAAACACGAAACAAGCAAAAAAGTCAAAACAGTGGGGAAAAGACAAAACAAGGGAGAAGGCATACAAAGTCAGGGG